>NC_083574.1:96445711-96745711 GCF_027579695.1 Neoarius graeffei | reverse complement strand
AAGTGCAGGCCCACCAGTGTGTGGACACGCCCTGGCGTCTGCCAACCACTGCCCCACCTACGGGTTAAATAGTACCCCGCTGCCTTGTGGGTATCCTCTGGAATGGAATAAGGCTAAGGGAGCAAACCCTCACAGAAAACCTGGCTTGGACTCCGTTAGGCAGCTCAGTGTGTGAAGCACTGTCCTGGCAACTCCTGCAGCCGAACTGACGCCGAATGTATTGGTTCACCATTCCTTTGGATCACGCCAGTGAGGCAGAGAGGGGATCCCCGTTGCCTGGGCAACACAGGGTTTCCATAAATCTTGCCCAGGCTTCTTGTGCCCTGGAGAGGAAATTCCAGCTTCACTGTGCAGTGAAGGCACAACACGGGAGGTCAGCAGTTACCGGTTTTAAGCCCTCTCTCATTTGGCGTAGAGATGGGTGCCAGGGGCTGCCTCTGACAGTGGGAGAGATGATTCATCTCGCTGGACAGCTACCGCCCGCCTCAAGCTGGGCAGCCCCCAGCCAATTAGGTGCTGTCCCGCCACCGCCTACCTGCTTCATTTGGTGTGTTACCGGCACCAGACCTAGGGGAAATCTGGGCCAGCAGCAAGGGTTACACAGGCTAGAGAGCACTGTGTAGCCAAGATATAGTACATACGTTAGCTCTGTGGATCAACAAGGAGAGGACAAGAGTTAGCGTGTTGCTCATGCTCATTTATTTCTGACACACAATATTCAATTCACAATCACATTCCCTGTGAATTCTCTTATTAGTGAATGTAACCTAAAACCAAAATATTCATCCAAATAAAATAAAGACAGTAAAAATCAAACTAATAATAAATAATAAAACATTCTGCCTAAAAACATATAACTGCACATAAACTCAAAATAATTCCACATATTTCATATCAACAGAAATTGGCTTAACTCAAAGTATAATATGTACCAAAATAATATAGCTCTAAAAAACACACATTCACTTTGCCTTCAGAAGTAATCAAACTCACATAATACATATACAATCCTACTTACACTTATCCTACACTAACATCATATAAACCTCTCTACCATATTATTACCATCTTTCACTCACTCTCTCTCTCTCTCTCTCTCTCTCATACACACACACACACCTATGAACAACACTTAACAAAATGGCAATACCGTGCCATGAACGCTAATGTAGTTTGAACCTAGCATTTCTCTTATCACAGCTTATACACTACTGGCTGATACTTTTAACAATAGCTCAACACATTTTCTCATGTTACCGATGGCTACGATTGCTTATGCTTATACTCATACTACAGTACTACAGTGAAACTAAGTTAATGAAAACAATTCAGCTCGCCGACACACGTCGGGACAATTAATTAGAAAGCAAGCTTACTACACATACTACCGGTCTCAGAATCACATCATAACATTACTGAATAATTATTAAAGCATTCACATTAGTTACTGAACTATGCTAAATGCAGAAATATGAATTTTTACCATACCTGTGGATCAGTGGCGGCTGCTGGTTTTTAAAACAGGGGAAGCCCATTTTACGCATTCATCGTAAAACCTGTAGGCCGGATATCAAAGCATAGAAAGGTGTGCCCCATTAGCATAGTGAACTAGACAACCCTACCTAGTGGCAGAAAGTATTTTTGCTTGTACATTTCATGTTATAGTCTGGCTTGCCAGGCTAGTGCCTCATATCCTTAATCAAAAATATCAAACATCCAAAAATCACTGGCTATTCAACGAAGAGCCTTGAACATCATACCCTGATATGCGACACAGAGTCTTTAACACAACACCCAGCTGTGCAACACATCCTTGAACATCTTCTGCAACACAGTCTGGAAATTCATAACCAGGTAGGCTATGCAACACACAGAACCTTGAATATTATACCCAGGTATAACCTATAACACAGAGCCCACCATTCTCTTAACATTACTGAACAATATACACACTTCAGATTCATGAACATGAACACTATTTATACACAAATTCTGCCCTCCGCTCCTTTTCCAGAAAATGGTCTGTGACCCTGTCATACCAGCTGATTGTGCTTTCCAGAGACTTCACCAATTTCTGTTAGCAGCTAGCACTGCAGATCCCAATAAGGCTCAAGCTAGCCTACAACCAGATTGAACTACAAATGAAATAAACGAGTGAATTTGCGAATGATCAAACTGATAGAATGGATGAAAGTTAACGGAGCACAACGAGTAATATTTACATTTATTTACAGAGTAATGTACAGAGACATCAATGAGAAGAAACGTTTATGTGAAAAGAAATTCGGACAGCACTTTGGCACATGACTACACTTTCTCGACATCCGCTAGGGACTGACTGATCATACTTCTGTGTTCCTCGCCGAAGTACCGCCCTCCTCATGTCTTTCAAACACTACCTCCAATAATCCTTTATCAGCCCGGCTTCTTGTCCCTCCCACTGTCTCGTTTAGTCCCAGAGAAGCCCGGCTTCCCTGGAAGTGACGATTTTGTTGATTTTAACCAATAACAACTAGCTGAAATTGGCTGTTCAGAGCCGTCTCGTAGACTGCAATGGATACCCGGCTGCCAGTCAGTGTTGCCAGATACTGCTGACGTTTTCCATCCCAAAATATGTTCAAAACCCGCCAAAATGCACTTAAAACTGCCCAATCTGGCAACACTGCTGCCAGTCCATAGAGCCCATTGAAATAAGAAAGGTTACAGCCTGGCAGCAAAGGTGATTCTCGTAGTGAACTGCAAGTTCGTCAGACATCACTCAAATAAGTTACAGGATAGTTATGAACATAAATACAATCTTGGGCATATATTATGTTAAGCAAGTTATTGTTTTAATGAGAATTCAACATCGTAGACGCCACAGTTTTGGGAGAGAATTTTAGGGGAAGCTCGGCTTCCCTTGTTGTCTCTGAGAAATCGCCCCTGCTGTGGATCAACAAGGAGAGGACAAGAGTTAGCTGTAGCGGTTCTCACACAAAGGCGGAGCACAGAAGACGGCAGGACAGAGTTCAGGTTGGTAAAGCGGGTTTTTATTGTCTCACTTTTCAGTGAACATACAAACACAGACACACACACAACCGGCGTCTGGTTTGGGGAAGAGCTCCCTCTGCTCTTGCTCTCCCTCCTTAAGTAGGGCGCGGTCACTGGGGAAGACACACAAACACAGGTTAATTGACATCAGGTGTAGTGATTCTGCCACTTACCTTCCCTGACTCCGCCCTCCTGTCAGAGACCGGCGCTTGACCACGCCCCCGCTGCCACATACCCCCACCGCCTGACTCAGGCCGGGCAGCCGTCCGGCCTGTAGCCGACTCACCCCCCCCCTTGACGGGAGAGAAAGTCTGCCACAATCATCTGCGCCCTCAGCCTGTGGATCACCTTGAAGTTGAAGGGTTGGAGTGCCAGATACCAACGGGTGATCCGCGGGCTGGTGACGTCCGAATAATTAGGTATAAACCTATGATAGTAGCCAGCCAGCCCCAGGAACTGTCTCACCCCCTTTTTGGTCTTGGGCCTTGGGCAGACCGCAATTGCTGCTGTCTTGTTAATTTGGGGACGCACCTGCCCGTTGCCCAAGTGGAAGCCCAGATACCATACTTCCACCCACCCAATCGCACACTTCTTCGGGTTGGCTGTGAGACCCGCTCGCCTCAGCGACCTAAGGACGGCCCTCAGATGTTCGAGGTGCCTTGGCCAGTCATTACTATAGACAATAATGTCGTCGAGGTAGGCGGCCGCATAGGTGGCGTGGGGGCGGAGGACCCTGTCCATCAGCCGCTGAAACGTAGCGGGCACCCCAAACAACCCAAAAGGAAGTGTGACAAATTGGTGTAAGCCGAACAGTGTGGGAAAGGCCGCTTTTTCTCGGGATAGTGGAGTCAAGGGGATCTGCCAATAACCCTTTGTTAAATCCAGTGTCGAATAAAAGTGAGCCGTGTCTAGTCGATCGAGCAACTCATCAATACGAGGCATTGGGTACGCATCGAATTTAGACACCACATTGACTTTTCTATAGTCCACACAGAACCGGACCGACCCGTCGGCCTTGGGTACTAAGACCACCGGGCTGCTCCAGTCACTGTGGGACTCCTTGACGATGCCCATTTCGAGCATGGCTTTGAGTTCTTCCCGAACCACCTTTTTCTTGTGTTCGGGTAGCCTGTAAGGGCGGCTACGCACTACCACCCCTGGGGGTGTCTCAATGTGGTGCTCTATGAGGTTGGTGCAGCCGGGCAGGAGCGAGAACACGTCCGAAAACTCGGTCTGCAACTGGGCAACCTCTGCGAGTTGGGTCAGGGAGAGGTGGTCTCCACAGGGGACCGGAGAGGTATGCGATGCCAATGCTCCCTTTTGAACCTCTGGCCCCAGCTCCGCCTTCTCTGGAACCACCGACACCAATGCTACGGGGACCTCCTCGTTCCAGAGTTTGAGTAGATTGAGGTGGTAAATCTGTAGCGCCCCACCCCTGTCCGTTCGCCTCACCTCATAGTCGACGTCCCCGACTCGCCGTGTGACCTCAAAGGGTCCTTGTCACTTGGCGATCAATTTGGAGCTCGATGTGGGCAATAGCACGAGTACTTTATCTCCTGGTGCGAACTCCCTAAGGCGCGTACCCCTGTCGTACAGGCGGGTTTGCCGTTCTTGGGCCTGCCGCAAATTCTCCTGAGTTAGGTGTGTGAGTGTGTGGAGCTTTGCGCACAGGTCAATAATGTATTGAATTTCATTTTTACTTGGTGAAGGTCCCTCCTCCCAATTTTCTCGCAGCACATCTAAAATGCCGCGCGGCTTATCCCCATATAATAATTCAAATGGGGAGAACCCCATGGAGGCTTGGGGGACCTCTCACACTGCAAATAACAAGGGTTCGAGCCATTTATCCCAGTTACGTGCGTCCTCACTTACGAATTTTTTAATTATATTCTTGAGGGTGTGATTGAACCGTTCAAGTAAACCGTCCGTTTGTGGGTGATACACGCTGGTGCGGATCGGCTTAATACCTAATAACCCATACAGTTCGTTCAGTGTTTGTGACATGAACAAGGTGTCTTGATCAGTCAGAATCTCTTTCGGGATTCCAACTCGGGAGATGACACGGAAGAGTGCCTCCGCAATACTGCATGCTGAGATATTGCGGAGAGGCACTGCTTCTGGGTATTGCGTTGCATAGTCCACCAGAACTAATATAAAGCGGTACCCTCGTGTTGACCAATCTTATGGCCCAATGAGATCCATCCCAATTCCTTCGAATGGGGTCTCAATTAATGGTAGAGGGCACAAAGGCGCTTTTGGAATGGCCGCTGGATTTACTAACTGGCATTCGCGGCACGCCACCTATGGACATTGCCACGAATACCCGGCCAATAGAATCAGGCCATTATTCGGGCTAGTGTCTTATCCTGCCCTAAGTGTCCAGCCATGGGATAAAAGTGAGCCGCCTGGAATACCAATTCCCTGCGGCTTTTTGGAATCAAAAGCTGTGTGATTTGCTCTTTCGTCTGAGTGTCCTGTGTCACTGGGTATAATCTATCTTTCATAATAGAGAAATAGGGGAAGGACGGGGTGGCATTCGGCGGGAGCGTTTGACCATCGATTACTCTCACTTGGTCAAACGCATGCCGCAGAGTCTCGTCTCACGACTGCTCTAACGGGAAATCTGCCAGGGATTCCCCGAAAGAGGGAGGAAGAGCCTGTGGCTCCTCACTCTGACGCGGAGATGACATAGACGGCTCTGTGACAGCTGCTCCCGCCAAGGCGACACCGGGACCTCCCCCTGCTGAATTATGGCAGGACCCACTCCTCACTAAATGACTCATCAACTCCCCGAATCCCGGCCAATCAGTCCCCAAAATTATCGAGTGGGTGAGGCGGGGATTAACCGCCGCCTTTACTATAAATTTTTCCCCTCGGAAAAAAATGTGGACCGACACCAAAGGGTAGCTGTGAACATCCCCATGCACACATAACACCTTCACCCCCTGTGCTCCCCCCAATGCCTTGTCTTGCACCACGCTTTGGTGAATTGAGGTCTGATTACAACCAGAATCCACCAACGCCTGATATGTATCCCCTTGAATACTCACCGGTATGCGATATGCTCCGGCCTGATCGAGGGCGGCTCCTAGCGCGTCGGGGATCCGAACCACCGCGCCCACCTCCATTACCGTGCACTGCTGTTGGAGGTGGCCCGGCTCCCCGCAGTGCCAGCAAACCGGCCCGGGCTTCCTCTCCACACCGGTGTTCTGGGGCTCACTCACCTGATGGGGGGAAGAGACAGACACAGAAGGGAGAAACGGGAGGGCACAGCGGGTGCGGCAGGCCGGCTGGGGTGGCGCCAGCCCCCGCCTCCGTGGTGGGGGAATGGGGCAAGGACGAGACACAGTAGGAGAGGGAGAGAGAAAGAGAGAGAAGAGGAGAGGAGAGAAGAGGCTGTCTGCTGTCCTGCCGCCGGGACAGCCGCCAAATGGTCCTCCGCCAGCTCGATTGCCTGATCCAGCAATGCCGGGCGGTGCCACTGGACCCACTCCGTGGTTCCTGCTGGCAAGCGTGCGATGAATTGTTCCAGTACCACCTGGTCGATGATCCCCTCGGTGTCGCGGTTGTCGGCCCTCAACCACCGCCAGCAGGCGTCCCGGAGATGCTGGCCAAATGCGAACGGCCGGCCGACTTCCTCCAAGCGCAAAGCACGGAAGCGCTGATGCTGCTGCTCAGGGGTGCGCCCCACATGCTGGAGGACGGCCCAGCGAAGGTCCGCATAGGCCAGCCGGCGGTCGGCGGGGAGCTGTAGCGCGGCCAGCTGCGCCTCTCCCGTTAGCAGGGGGAGGAGGCGTGCCGCGCGCTGTTCCATCGGGCACCCCGAGGTCTCTGCAACTTGCTCAAAGAGCGTGAGGAATGCCTCGGGGTCGTCCTGCGGGCCCATCTTTGTTAGGCTGAGGGGGGACAGGCCCGCAGTGGGAGCGTTGATAGACCCCGCTGATGCGAGGAGGTGCCGGAACGCCTGACGATCTTCTTGCTGGGCCAACACCAGGCCCTCGAACCGCTGTTCCTGCTCCTTTCAGAGGGTGACTAGCACCTGGTGCTGGCTTTGCTTAGCCGTGGCGAGGGCGTGGACCAGGTCGGCGAACGGGGAGGACTCCATGGGGCTGTTCTGTTTCTGCGCTCCACGTTCCAGGTTTCAGCACCACTGTAGCGGTTCTCACACAAAGGCGGAGCACAGAAGATGGCAGGACAGAGTTCAGGTTGGTAAAGTGGGTTTTTATTGTCTCACTTTTCAGTGAACATACAAACACAGACACACACACAACCAGCGTCTGGTTTGGGGAAGAGCTCCCTCTGCTCTCGCTCTCCCTCCTTAAGTAGGGCGCGGTCACTGGGGAAGACACACAAACACAGGTTAATTGACATCAGGTGTAGTGATTCTGCCACTTACCTTCCCTGACTCCGCCCTCCTGTCACAGACCGGCACTTGACCACGCCCCTGCTGCCACATTAGCGTATTGCTCATGCTCATTTATTTCTGAGCTGCACATGAGCTGAGCTAGGTAGCTAATCTCCCTGGTGAAACCACAGCAGTACGAGAGCACCATGTATTAATGTAATTGTGTATTACTTTGATGTATGTATGAATGTATTTAAGTGTCTGTGTGAAATGTCATGTTAAAATAGATGTTAGAATAATTCAATTATGAACAAAAAATGGGGGGGTGCCTGTTTACATAAAAAACTAAATATATAGCGTTTTCCAACCTACTACAGGTGCATGAAGCTAAGGGATTCATCCTGGCAAGTGGGCTGTAAAACCGTGCACCATACATCCTCTATGCCAGGGGTCGGCAACCTTTTTGCCATGTAGTCCCAATTAGAAATTTTCTTGTTAGTTAGTGTGCCATTCAAATAGGTGTTGTTATCTCATCTCATCTCATCTCATCTCATCTTCTTCCGCTTATCCAGGGCCGGGTTGCGGAGGCAGCAGTCTGAGCATGGAAGCCCAAACTTCCCTTTCCCCAGACACCTCGGCCAGCTCCTCGGGAAGAACACCGAGGCGTTCCCAGGCCAGCCGAGAGACATAGTCCCTCCAGCGTGTCCTGGGTCTTCCCCGGGGCCTCCTCCCGGGGGGACATGCCTGGAACACCTCCCCAGGGAGGCGTCCAGGAGGCATCCGAAAGAGATGCCCGAGCCACCTCAGCTGGTTCCTTGATGTGGAGGAGCAGCGGCTCTACTCCGAGCTCCTCCCGAGTGACTGTGCTTCTCACCCTATCTCTAAGGGAGCGCCCAGCCACCCTGCGAAGGAAACTCATTTCGGCTGCTTGTATCTGCGATCTTGTTTTTTCGGTCATTACCCAAAGCTCATGAACATAGGTGAGAGTCAGAACGTAGATCGACCGGTAAATCGAGAGCTTCGCCTTTAGGTGTTGTTAACTATGTGTAATTAGACACCACACATTTTAGACGGATATGGATATTTAAAGCATTGAGCAAATGTAAAACACCATTGTACTTGTTTTATGCCATTAACCTCACACACTTTAACCCACTTTATGCCAGTTGTTTGCTGCACCCTTACGTTTTCTGCCATTTCACCAATTCGTCGCTCAACAGTTCTGGCTGATACGGGCATGTCTTTTATTCTTGATTTTATTGTCTCTTTATTTGGCAGCCCCTCAAAAAGACTACTATTATTATTTATTATTATCCGAGCTGGAGAGAAAGGCCTCCTTAAAGGTCTCATTGCATTGTTTTTTTCATTAATTGTGCGGTGGTCTCTAGTATGAATGAATGCCCTGTGAGCCGGTTTTGGTGAAAAAAATGCTGTGGTTCTCCTGTTTCAGGCTGTTCTAGTTTGGTGGAGGAGTGGGTGGCGGGAGAACGACAGGATTTCAGCTCTTACTCATTAATATTCATGACATGTAAACGTGTTACCTCTGATTGGCTAACAGCAATCAGTAAACGTGTTACCTCTGATTGGCTAACGGCACTGTGACGCTACCTCCAGTGGGTCAGAACAAGCGGATGTGGGTGTCTTTGTAAAAACTGTTTTGATTGGCTATTATAGTCTCGACATCGATGTTTTGACCAATAACAATGTAGATAACACGAATTTTACATCACATTCAACGAGATTTAAACGAGACTAAAGATGGCGACTTACAAATAATGTGTAAATATCGTTGGAGTTAATAAAGTTTGAACAGCATGAAGGAATATACCCCAACCCCCTGAAATTAATAAAAAAAAATTCTCAATGGATTTGGCATAATATAAAAAGGTTGTTTTTTACTCAGAAAAAGCGGAAATCCGACGAAAAGCAGAAAACTCTCATCCCTGCCTAGCTTGTGACCATGTCATGCATGCTAACGTGGAGAATATGAACATGCTCTTTTGTAACAAAAACCTTCGAACAAAAAGTTCATGTTTTACTTACAGCTTGTGAGCTGGTGGTTGATCGTCTTAACGGTACAGATCCAAGTATTAAAAACAACCTCGAAGCAAAACCACTCCTGAAGGCACCGAAGTTTGAAAAGTCACTGTGGTTGAAATGATCAGAACACAGTACTAACGTTGCATTATACTTCGCTGGTGGTGTTCCAAAGATAAATTCCAACCATTTCTTCTTCACCTCTTCTATCTTGCAACGTTGCTCTGCTTAGGTTTCGTTTCTGTCAGCGACTCCAGCCCGACTTTGGACACTCGTAACTCAGGCAGGGGAGGTCCCAGCCTCCCCAAACTTGGCAGCCAGTGATCTCTGCCCTCTCCCCAACGAACCTGCGCTGCCAGGGCGGGCTAGCCCCGTGCCTTGGGACGTAATTCGCCCCGAGGCGAGCCGCGGCACTCTGCTTAGGTTTCGTTTCTGTCAGCGACTCCAGCCCAACTTTGAACGCTCGTAACTCATGCAGGGGAGGTCCCAGCCTCCCCAAACATGCAACGTTGATGTGTTACTGCCACAAATAACACAGGCACAAACTTGTTCAGCCATGTTTTCAACTTGCTGTTAGGTCCTCTTCATTAGCTACTGACAAGATGGGCTCTGCTACCTCTCCTCACACTGAAATCCAAACTTTCTTCCCATGGGAGGTCGCAAGCCAAGGTGGGCGAGGCCATGAATACTAATTTTTGAAGTGACGTAAGTTCGTAGGGCTTTTTCAGATTCGCTCGTTTTTCCGACTATTTTCTTTCATAAGCTAATACAGGGAATGGGAGTAGAATTACATTTTCACATGCAGCATGCATATGCAACTTGGAGTGAACTATGGTATTTCAAAAAGAGCCAGTATTAAACGTTTTTGGTGGAAGGGCACCTTTAATGTATTCACCGTCTGTGAACGGCTTTCCATGTTTAGCTATGCAGTGAGAAATTATATAGCTAGCTTCAGTGGCATTGTTTTTAGCTGAGGCAAAGACTTTAAAGTGTGGGCTTGCTTCCCATATCTGCACACTGCGCATGAGATTAATTCGTCCCTATCTGTCTGATCTTTGAAAGTCTTTTCGTGCTTTGCCTTGAAATGACGTTTAACGCTGGATGTTCGACACACAACACTTTCAAAACACAACGTGCACACAGCACGGTCCCTCTGAGAAACGAACCCATATTCTTTGGTTCACGAGGAGAGGAAAGCCCGAACTGTCCGCTTCTTTGCCATCTTAGTGCAACTGCTGCATCAAGTGGGCCCATCTCGTGAGAAATATGGGGAGGGGGAAGTGTTGCCAGATTGGGCAGTTTTAAGTGCATTTTGGTGGGTTTTGAACATATTTTGGGCTGGAAAACATCAGCAGTATCTGGCAACACTGGGAGGGGGGCGCTATATTGTTGTGTAGTCATGCTAAAAGAGCAGGCTTGCCATGCAACAGCCAATGACAGTTCAAGATGACGTTTGAACATTTTTAATGTGTTGAATAATTAGGTTTGTGTATCATGGTCAGTGTGCCACTGGAAATTCCTCGGCGTGCCAGTTGTGGCACGCGTGCCTAGGGTTGCCGACCCCTGCTCTATGCAGAACTGTCATCTGGCAAGAGACAAACTGGTCACCGCCAGCTTCGCTACAAGGACATCTGTAAGCAAGACCTCAAGTGCTTCAACAACAGCCCTGTCACTTGGGAAAATGCAGCTCAGGACCGCCTTCAGTGGCAGCAGGCACTCTGCAGTGAGCTGCTAGAATATGAACCCACCCTGGCTCATCACCAGGAAGCAAAGAGGACAAGGAGGAAGCAACAATGGTACACCACCACACCACCAACATCAATGGAACCGATCTACGCATGTAACATCTGTGGCTGAGTCTGCCTCTCATGGATTGGTCTTCTCAGCCACACCAGACGCTGCGTGAAAACCTAACTCCAGGCACAATAAACCTATGGTCTTGTTAGTTTTTTTTCTTTTTTATCAGACATCTAATTTTTTAGGTTTGTTTACCTGACATGTTTCGACGTACGACTGTCGTCTTCCTCAGAGTGTCACCGGATGTTATTGGTGACGCATCTTTTATCAGCTGATGTTTCCGAAGGCGTGGCCTTCCTGTCTGGATTGACAGGTCGGTCACGCCTTCTACTGTCAGTTCGTCCCCTGCAAGATGGCACTCCAGGTATGGGAGAGCATGTATGCTCCCTCATCTCGGTTGATGGTCCTCGGGCTTCGCTTACGGATCTCTATGGCCTCCCTGATCCAGCGCTGATGTTTATTATCTTCTGTGCGGATGACTCTGGCATTCCCCCAGTCCATAACATGATTTTCCCTTTTGCAATGATCTGTTATGGCTGACTTATAATTTTCCTGTTGTGCCTTTTCTTTTATTGTTCGGGTTTGTCTTGTAGCTGTCTCCTTTTCGCACTCTTTCTTATGTTCATTTTTTCTTGTGTTGAAACTTCTTCCCGTCTCCCCGATGTAAGTTTTATTGCATAATTGGCATGGAATCTCATATATGGTGTTGCATCTGTTGTCCGGATGTATTCTGTCTTTGGGATGAACCAGGATCTGACGGAGAGTTGTGTGTGGTTTGACAGGTGTGTTAATGTTGTATTTCCTCATTGCTCTTTGAATGTGTTCCGTTATTCCTCTGATGTATGGTAATGTCACTACTCCCCTGTGTTCTTGTTTGTTGGTTTGTTTTTTCTCTTTCTTCTGTGTTTTATTGTTTTTGACCTGTTCCTCCCCTTTGGATACTGACAGTAGAAGGCGTGACCGACCTGTCAATCCAGACAGGAAGGCCACGCCTTCGGAAACATCAGCTGATAAAAGATGCGTCACCAATAGCATCCGGTGACACTCTGAGGAAGACGACAGTCGTATGTCGAAACATGTCAGGTAAACAAACCTAAAAAATTAGATGTCTGATAAAAAAGAAAAAAAACTAACAATATTCAATATAAGACATAATGAACGTAATCGAAAGATTAAGAATAAGTTATGGAGATGAAAGCATCAAGGAGTTTCGCCGCCTTGAAAGTTTGACACGGAAACGGGCACGCTACAGGAATCACCTGAGGTTCAATCTGCGCTGCCGGGATGAGGAAGTCGTACCGGCCAGCCTGAACATCAAGAACCCGATTCCAACCAGAAACGCGGAAGAGGTGATCAGGAAAGTGCGGATGACTCTGGTAAAAGAACGGATACGGTGCACAACTGACAAACTCAAGAATATCAATAGAGAACTACATAGGGAGACGGAAACTTTCAAATGCCGGTTTCCCCAAAACAAGGAAATGGAAATAGCAATACACGGACATTTGGTAGACATACACGAGCAGGAATTCACAGAGACAAAAACCCGACAAATCCAAAAACTGGACAGACTCATTGCACAGAAAAAGAAGGCAGAACCGGAGCACGCACACATCAACGAAAAATGGATTCACAACATATCAAGGTACAAACTCTCACAAGCAGAACGCAGTATATTAGCAAAAGGACTCAACTACGCTGTCACACCGAACAACATACCACACGACGAATTCATTCTGGCAACTGAATTAGCATGTGAGAAAATACAGGATCAGGGACAAAAAGCAGCACTAAGAAATGCAATAGCTGGTATATTGAAAACGGCCAAACCACCACCCAGTAACATCACCAAACAGGAAGCCAAAGCCATGAAAATGTTAGCAAAAAATAAAGACATCACAATCCTCCCAGCAGATAAAGGCAGAACAGTAGTTATCATGGACACCGAAGAATATGAATACAAAATGAGGGAATTACTCAGTGACAATGCCTTCGAGATATTAAGAAAAGACCCAACAGAAGACAAGAAAAAGAAACTAAAAGCATTACTCAAACCACTACTCGATGAAAATAAAATAGATAAACAGGCATATAATCATTTAGTACCCACAGCCAATGTCATCCCCAGGATTTACGGCACACCAAAAATACACAAACCAGGAACACCATTACGCCCCATAGTAGATAGCATTGGTTTAGTTACATACAACTTATCAAAAGCACTCACCGAAATAATTAAACCATTACTAGGACTCACAGACCAACACTGCAAAAACTCAAAACAACTGGCAGAAGAACTAAAAAACATAAAAATGCAACAAGACGAAGTTTTCATTTCACATGATGTCATATCTCTTTTCACCAGAACACCCACAGAAGCCACCATACAGATAGTACAAGACAAATTAAAAACAGACAGGACGCTCAAGAAACGCACAAACCTCACTGTACAAGACATCACTCAGCTCCTTCAATTCATCGCCACATCCACATACTTTCAGTTCAGGAACACAATTTACAGACAAAAGGAAGGGTTTGCGCGGCACGGTGGTGTAGTGGTTAGCGCTGTCGCCTCACAGCAAGAAGGTCCTGGGTTCGAGCCCCGGGGCCGGCGAGGGCCTTTCTGTGTGGAGTTTGCATGTTCTCCCCGTGTCCGCATGGGTTTCCTCCGGGTGCTCCGGTTTCCCCCACAGTCCAAAGACATGCAGGTTAGGTTAACTGGTGACTCTAAATTGACCGTAGGTGTGAATGTGAGTGTGAATGGTTGTCTGTGTCTATGTGTCAGCCCTGTGATGACCTGGCGACTTGTCCAGGGTGTATCCCGCCTTTCGCCCGTAGTCAGCTGGGATAGGCTCCAGCTTGCCTGCGACCCTGTAGAAGGATAAAGCGGCTTGAGATAATGAGATGAGATGAGGAAGGGTTTGCCATGGGAGACCCACTATCAGCCATCATGTGTGGCTTTTTCATGGAAGACCTGGAGCAGAAAGCACTCACTACAATACCAGTGGAATACAGGCCAACACTCTGGAAACGGTATGTGGACGACATATATTGGAAAAAGTAAAGAGGGGACACACTCAACAACTCACCGACCATCTCAATACTATAGACAATACCGGCAATATAAAATTTACACATGAAGAGGAAACGGAGCAGTCAATAGCATTTTTGGACTTAAAAATACATCACACAGAAGAGGGGGATATCAAAATAAAAGTACACAGGAAACCCACACACACCGACCAATATTTAAACTGGACTTCTGAACACCCCATAATGCACAAAATATCAGTAGTTAGAACATTACATGAACGTGCAGCAATAATTACAGATGCACAGGACAAAGAACAGGAAGAACAACATATACAACACGCACTGAAGGCATGTCAATATCCACAATGGGCAATATCCAAAGGGGAGGAACAGGTCAAAAACAATAAAACACAGAAGAAAGAGAAAAAACAAACCAACAAACAAGAACACAGGGGAGTAGTGACATTACCATACATCAGAGGAATAACGGAACGCATTCAAAGAGCAATGAGGAAATACAACATTAACACACCTGTCAAACCACACACAACTCTCCGTCAGATCCTGGTTCATCCCAAAGACAGAATACATCCGGACAACAGATGCAACACCATATATGAGATTCCATGCCAATTATGCAATAAAACTTACAATGGGGAGACAGGAAGGAGTTTCAACACAAGAAAAAATGAACATAAGAAAGAGTGCGAAAAGGAGACAGCTACAAGACAAACCCGAACAATAAAAGAAAAGGCACAACAGGAAAATTATAAGTCAGCTATAACAGATCACTGTAAAAGGGAAAATCATGTTATGGACTGGGGGAATGCCAGAGTCATCAGCACAGAAGATAATAAACATCAGCGCTGGATCAGGGAGGCCATAGAGATCCGTAAGCGAAGCCCGAGGACCATCAACCGAGATGAGGGAGCATACATGCTCTCCCATACCTGGAGTGCCATCTTGCAGGGGACGAACTGACAGTAGAAGGCGTGACCGACCTGTCAATCCAGACAGGAAGGCCACACCTTCGGAAACATCAGCTGATAAAAGATGTGTCACCAATAACATCCGTGTGACATTCTGAGGAAGACGACAGTCGTACGTTGAAACATGTCAGGTAAACAAACCTAAAAAATTAGATGTCTGATAAAAAAGAAAAAAAACTAACAATATTCAATATAAGACATAATGAACGTAATCGAAAGAAAAAAAAATCTATGGTCTTCCGAGACTGCGATGCCGATGATCATGGCACGAACAAAGGAGATTCCTGAGAACCTCAGAAAAAGCGTTGTTGATGCTCATCAGACTGGAAAAGGTTACAAAACCATCTCTAAAGAGTTTGGACTCCACCAATCCACAGTCAGACAGATTGTGTACAAATGGAGGAAATTCAAGACCATTATTACCCTCCGCAGGAGTGGTCAACCAACAAAGATCACTCCAAAAGCAAGGTGTGTAATAGTCAGCAAGGCCACAAAGGACCCTGGGTAACTTCTAAGCAACTGAAGGCCTCTCTCACATTGGCTAATGTTAATGTTCATGAGTCCACCATCAGGAGAACACTGAACAACAATGGTGTGCATGGCAGGGTTGCAAGGAGAAAGCCACTGCTCTCCAAAAAGAGCATTGCTGCTCATCTGCAGTTTGCTAAAGATCATATGGACAAGCCAGAAGGCTATTGGAAAAATGTTTTGTGGATTGATGAGACCAAAATAGAACTTTTTGGTTTAAATGAGAAGCATTATGTTTGGAGAAAGGAAAACACTGCATTCCAGCATAAGAACTTTATCCCATCTGTGAAACATGGTGGTGGTAGTATCATGGTTTGGGCCTCTTTTGCTGCATCTGGACCAGGACAGCTTGCTATCATTGATGGAACAATGAATTCTGAATTATGCCAGCGAATTCTAAAGGAAAATGTCAGGACATCTGTCCATGAACTGAATCTCAAGAGAAGGTGGGTCATGCAGCAAGACAACGACCCTAAGCACACAAGTCGTTCTACCAAAGAATGGTTAAAGAAGAATAAAGTTAATGTTTTGGAATGGCCAAGTCAAAGTCCTGACCTTAATCCAATGGAAATGTTGTGGAAGGACCTGAAGCGAGCAGTTCATGTGAGGAAACCCACCAACATCCCAGAGTTGAAGCTGTTCTGTATGGAGGAACGGGCTAAAATTTCTCCAAGCCGGTGTGCAGGACTGATCAACAGTTACCGCAAACGTTTAGTTGCAGTTATTGCTGCACAAGGGGGTCACACCAGATACTGAAAGCAAAGGTTCACATACTTTTGCCACTCACAGATATGTAATATTGGATCATTTTCCTCAATAAATAAATGACCAAGTATAATATTTTTGTCTCATTTGTTTAACTGGGTTCTCTTTATCTACTTTTAGGACTTGTGTGAAAATCTGATGATGTTTTAGGTCATATTTATGTAGAAATATAGAAAATTCTAAAGGGTTCACAAACTTTCAAGCACCACTGTATACCATGGAATGGAATATATATCAGATGATATGCCACAAAAAAAAAAGCCCGCAAATAGTATTTGTCAGTACCTGATATAATAATGACAGGAAGTGATAGTGGACCTAACAGTTTAAACAGCTCATGCCAACAGCTCATTAACACCTTCACTGTGATACACTGAGCACTGCAGGAGTGTGATTATAAAACCGGAATCAGTCAGTCATGGACCTGTACACTAATGTTATGTTCTGTAAGCTTAATGGGATGCTGTTGCGTAAACACAAATGAAAACACACACACACACACGCTGATGGATTTGTTCTGGAGGAATGGATAAGAAGGTGACACCAGAACGACACTATCACTGATGTGGCATCCATCAGGACCATCGTTCATCAGCAGAAGATTTTTAAGGACGACAGGAGCATCGCCTTCACCTGCTGAGAAAAATCTCACACACACACAATCCTCTATACATCCTTTCAAGCCCATCATAACACTTTTTGAGTAAATCAACTGACCCAGATAAATAAAAATATACTTATTATTATTATTATTATTATTATTATTATTATTATTATTATTTGTGTGTGTGTGTGTGTGTGTGTGTGTGCGCGCCTCACACAGTTCAGCATTTTACTTTTTTCTATATCAACAAATATATCTGTACCAAAAGGACACTGGATTATGAACAGCAGGGAAGAACCCCTGAATGAGGAATCTTTCTTTAGCTTCATCAGGCATGAAACTTTAAGGAAGCGCCAGAATTATTGGCACCCTTCCTGGAAAGAAATGAATGCAGTGGGCGAGGTTTTGAGCTTAAGCATGTGGGAGGAAGTTCTTTTTATATAAATACAATAAGGTGACTTGAGTAGGTTGATTATTTTCTGCAAATCACTGGTTATCGGTTTCCCTGGTAATAAAAATGTCACTTTTTAAATATGTGGTTGACCTGTTCACTTCAGACCACAAGAAAATCCAAAGGGTCAAATTTTTTGGACTGGGATAATCAGGGCAAAACAATGATTTGGTATCCTGCAAAAGATCCAGCAATGCACAATGTTTAACAATCTGGTTGAGGTCACCAGATTCGTTGCTGAAATCTCCTGGAATCTTTCGAAGAACAGTCTGTGGATGTTTGAAGATCTGTATACCTCACACTACTCAGGCCTCTCTTTGGGTATGCCACAAATATATGGGCTCCAGAACTTATTTCTAGAATCAAACTTGCACAGGGACATGCCACTAAGTGCATCCTAAAGTTGCCATTTTGGGGCTCAATGTCATATAATGACACGTTAAAAGTTTTACATCTACTTCCTATTACCTATTGGCATAAATATTTGGATACGGTTTTCTTTTTTATAATGTCATGGTCTAGTACACTACCATTCAAAAGTTTGGGGTCACTTTGAAATGTCCTTATTTTTGAAAGAAAAGCACTGTTCTTTTCAATGAAGATCACTTTAAACTAATCAGAAATCCACTCTATACATTGCTAATGTGGTAAATGACTATTCTAGCTGCAAATGTCTGGTTTTTGGTGCAATATCTCCATAGGTGTATAGAGGCCCATTTCCAGCAACTCTCACTCCAGTGTTCTAATGGTACAATGTGTTTGCTCATTGCCTCAGAAGGCTAATGGACGATTAGAAAACCCTTGTACAATCATGTTAGCACAGCTGAAAACAGTTGAGCTCTTTAGAGAAGCTATAAAACTGACCTTCCTTTGAGCAGATTGAGTTTCTGGAGCATCACATTTGTGGGGTCGATTAAATGCTCAAAATGGCCAGAAAAATGTCTTGACTATATTTTCTATTCATTTTACAACTTATGGTGGGAAATAAAAGTGTGACTTTTCATGGAAAACACAAAATTGTCTGGGTGACCCCAAACTTCTGAACAGTAGTGTAACTGTATGTCCTTCAGTGCAACCTGTTCCTCGCTACTCAAGATCAACCAGACCATCGAGCAGCGATGTTGTTAAGTATAATGTTCATAAACGTAAAACCACAGCCTACCAGAAATCCTTTATTGTTAGAACTACAAGAATTTGGAACATTCTTTCTGATGAACTGAATTTAAACATGGACAATCTTAGCTCTTTTAAATCTACCATGTTGAATTATTATTTTGCTGCTTTAAATAATTATGATCGCAACAACCCTCACATTTTTAAATCTATATGTCTGAAATGTAATTCGGTCCGTAGTCTTGCACGTCCTGTCTTATGTTGTCGGTACACTACTTTGTTCATAATATAGGGTTGTTGTTGTTGTTGTTTTAATAAATACCTTGTCCCACAATAACTGGCTAATGCTGCTGTGGTTACCTTGCCATACATATATATTTTTTCCCCTTGTCAGTATGAGTGTTGAGAACGGCAGCACTGAACAAACTACAAACATGGCCACTCAAGACTACAACGCCCATGAGCCAGAGCGCCCCCAGTCACCAGAGTATTGAACACAGCTGAAGTTCATCTGTAATCAGCACAACACTACTTAAACACCTCTCACACAAGCACTCACTGCAAAGTATTGTCCTGTGTTCTCTAGTACATACAGTACATATATGTTATTTACCAGCTGGGAGGTCCGTATCGTGAAATACCGTGACCGAGGTCCTCTGGGCCGAGGTCAGTATTCAAGGCCGAATACTTTCTCCTCGGTATACAAGTGCACTTCCATGGCAGGAAAACAACTACATTTTGCCGTCTATGTAGTCCCCTATTTATACAAAATTGAATCATTCAGGATTCAGCCATGTTTTTGCTTGGTGTCAGCAACAGTTACAGGTTTTTAGCTTTCTCCTGAAATGTTTTCTTTTATTTCTTCTTCCTCAGGGTAGTAAAACTCGCTTTCGCTGTGAACACTGTCGTTATCGCTATCCATGCTGTAAAATTAATGCTATTCTCCTGAGAAATGCGAAAATAAATGTTGACAAAAATTGCTACTATGTTTGTTGTTGTTGTGAACGAGCGAGTCACCAGAGGTTCGTGACTGGGATCCGTACCGTAGGATACAGACCCGCTTGCCAGCCAATCAGAGCGCAGGATTTAATGGAAACCGGACAGAGAAAAACATAATGAGCCTTACAGTATCTTTCTGACTGCTTACTGTTATTCTGATTCTCGCTATTCTTCCTCATCTGTTCTTCCTGCCTAGTCTATGTTTTCCTGTTCACCAATCACCCGACCCTCGCCTGTCCACGGCCATGATTCTTGTTTCATGATTTGGCTTTGTTACCATTTGTTCCCTGCTCTCCTCTGCAATTACATCTGTAAGTGTCTGCATCCTGACTAGCCTGGGCCTGCCCATCCTAAGCGTGACGCAACATGAGGGCCTGTTGCGAGCTTAGTCTGGCCAGGCAAGCTATCTACAGCTCTTCCAAGCTCCTGAAAAATCGGGAACCAATCAACTTTGAGCATCTCCAACGGCCCTGGGTAGAGGCGTGTTCAAGGCACTGACGTAGTAGAACTGCGACCGGAAGCCATAGATTGTTTACAGAATCTATGCCGGAAGCGCTTCATTCACGCTTCCGCATCTATTACGCATAGATGCTGTATTGAAAGCATTCATCGGGAACTTCTCATTGAAAACGGAGCAAAGAGCAGCCCTGGAGGTATTTATTGAAAGGAAGGATGTTTTCGCCTTGCTCCCGACCGGCTTCGGTAAGAGTTTAATCTACCAGTTAGCCCCGTCGCGTCACATACGTCAGAGGAAAGAGTGATGTGATTGGTTTAAGCTTCGTCACAGCCTTTTCTGGCTTCGACCAGTAGCAAACTGAGGCATTTCAGGGAGGCGGGTCAACCACGGGCTCTGGGAAATGGTTGGGCTTAATATCTTGGCCAGACCAATAGCTCGTAGAGCTTTGCAGTCGCATTAGCCAGACTACATCCTGACAGCCCTGTTCTTTAGTTTGTAAAGATTTTTTATTGCTTATTTTATTAATTTTAGGATTGATGGTGAAGCTAATAAAAAAATGAGTAAAGAGAACATTGTCCTCTACCAACCTTCATCAGACCATAAGATGAGGATGAGTGATGTTATACCAGAACGCTGTTGAGTTCTGGATTCTGATTGGTCAGAAGGTGTTGATTAATTCTCTAGAACAGCAGCTCTGACAGAAGTGCAGGTTTATATTAATGTGCTCATTCGGACACGTTATCATTTCTATAGTAACGGCTCATTCACGGGGACGTGTATGATGGACACAGCACATAAATAAAAATGTGGAAAATCTCTATCTTTCATTCAATTCTCTTATTATATCTATCCCCTTTTCTTCTCTGTCTCCGTCTCATTTATACTGCTGTCCATCTCTCTCACTCTCGACCTCAAATAGTTGTTATCTTACAGAAGTGTCTGTGTGAGAACCTGGAGTGTGAAAGCAACAGAGCATTCTGACACAGCAAGTCAGAGAAGTAGAAGAAACCTGGAGATGGAGGAAGAAAGATATTGAAAGAAAGGTGGAGGATAAGGATTTAATGAAGCTCAGTGTCTCATTACTTTACATGCAACTGTGTATCTTGCGTTGAGAGAGTGTATCTCATCACGCTTCCCTCCTACAGTATGACATAGAAACTATGGCACTTAGAGTATTTTATTTAGTATTATTTTCATGCATTATTATGAAAGCTCATAAAGTTCTTCATGAATCAAAAAGGGAACAAACTTTCAGATTTTCAGGTTATAAACTTTATTCACGTGCATTTGAAAAGTTTGTACCCACAGGGAATAAACCCCTTTGCTTGCAGCTGTGTATGAACACACACACACACAGTTACAAACAGAGCTCAAATCCATCATGTCTCCAGATGGTGTCTGAAAGAGGACTGAAATTAGATCTACAGCGACAATTGAAAAAAAGTGGCAGTGTGGTCAGATTTCACTACCTCCGATAAATCAGAACACGAGAACTCGATGAACATGAGCCTCACCTCAGGGGAGAGGATGTGACTAATGGTGTTAATGGTGTTTTGTCCATTTCAATGCGTTTTAATTGAGCAAATACTGTAATGTGCCAAATTACTAAGTGCAACAGCAGCAGGTTGCTTTTGTAAACATCTTCAGCTTGATGTCATTTCCTGTCATGTGTATAGTGTATAGTGTGGGGAAAATGTTGGTAAAGTTGAGTTTAAACCACATCCAATGTAACTTTAGTCAAGGTCAACGCGGATGATCACGAAACACATCAACGCTTGGATTAACATCAGAGACGTATCCCCACTGAGCATCTGGCAGATCCCTGAGCACACTGAGTAAAGTTTAATAAAGAGTTCAACTGTTTTCATCTCTCTCTCTCTCTCTCTCTCTCTCTCTCTCTCTCTCTCTCTCTGGGGTCTATATCTCATATAGTTGCCTGACCTTGTTTCCACTACACAAGTTCATTTCCAGTATCAAAGAATGGAAATAAACAGTGAAAACATCTCAAAGTTTTCTTAATCACATTGAAGCAAATTGAAAAAGCCATCATTTATTGGGACAATATAACCATTACATAGATGATGCAACACACCTGTAGATTTTTGTAATGTTGTAGTTAAGACCACCTAAACTGAGACCAAGTCAAGACCAGAGTGTATCAAGACTGACACCAGACCAAGACTTTGATGTGTTGAGATCAAGTCAAGGCCAAGACCAAGGCAGGGCGAGACCAGTGGGTGTGAAGGGGGGCAGGGGAGGGGTGACGGCGATTAACAGGAAGAAAAAATTCAAATTAGCAATGAGTCACGTTACTGGTCACATTTGAAGCAGGAAGTTTTATATCAAATCACAGTAATGATGTTAACAAATAAGTCAGAAAATGTACTGGTGATTAGTGAAATCCCTACAGTTGTGGTCTTGACTGGTCTTGAAATGAAATCCAGAGTCCTCGATGTCTGAGATCAAGACAAGCCCAAGTAAAAATGTGGACGGAGACCTTCAAAAAGTGGTCTTGAGACGGGTCTCGAGTACTACAACACTAGGTTTTCAGATCTTTTATTTGAACAAAAACTAAATGGTGCCTTGATGTAACTTACAGCCTTGACTTCAGCAGCATTGAGCTCAGAGCTTTCACACAGCTTCACAGGTTTTCTAAGCTGAACTCTGAAGTTGATAAAGGTGCTTTCACCTTCTGTCTTAATTCAACTCACTGCAACTTGCTAGATCTCTTACTAAAGAAGTTCAAATCTCCTCCCAGTGGAGATGTGATCAGAAGAGATGTAATCTATTCGGAAATTTCACTTGAAAGGTTAAACACTGACAGCAACCAGTGATGAAAAGCATTTACAGTACTTTGGAGCTTTACTCTTCACAACAGATCAGTTTTCTACCACTTTCTGACCTTACCGTATATGGATTTATATTTAAAAAACAGAACACACTTCAGTATAATCTCTATATGCCTGTGTAATAGTGTACCAATAATTTCAGTAAAAACAGGGAAGTCAAACTATTTCAACTTTCATGTATTGATTTTATTTTTTGAGAATTAGAATGTTTTTATTTGTACCTTGAATGCGAGCAACTATGATGGTGTATTATGCCTCAGTCTCAGGTAGATGATTTTGAGCCTTCCAGGGGTCAACCAGCACATGTTCTGGGCCCTTCCATTGGAATACGTGAGAGCTGGGGAGCTACCCTGTCAACCAGGAGGGCATGGTTTCTATCCTCAGAAAGTTTGGTCGTGTTGAAAATTATCATGGGTAAAGCAGGCCCGGCACCAGGAACAGTTTACTAAGGGGGCAATTAGAAATTGCAAGGGGACAAATATTTTTCATATAGTGTGTAGTAGTGATGGCGGTCTGACAACGTGCTTCCAACAATTAACTGCGCCAACCACAAAACCATGGCCCCGAAGGTTGCTTTAGTACGGGAAAATCATGTGACATATTACCAGGGCAGTTGCACTTTATCAACACCCGTGCCCACCTGTTAACCCTCCTGTAAGCGACCCTACGTGTGGGTGGAGCACAGAGGACGGCAGGACAGAGATCAGGTTTTATAAATTGGCTTTATTGCCACACTTTTCAGTCTAACAATAATGTTCACAGACACACACAACCGGCGTCTGGTTCAGGGTTGAGCTCCTTCTGCTCTCGCTCTCCCTCCTGATATAGGGCGCAGTCACTGGGAAGACACACAAACAGGTTAATTGCTCTCAGGTGACGTGATTCTGCCACTTACCTTCCCTGACTCCGCCCTCCTGTCACAGACCGGCGCTTGACCACGCCCCCGCTGCCACATACCCCCACCGCCCGACTCAGGCCGGGTGGCCGTCCGGCCTGCAGCCGACTCCCCCCCCCTTGACGGGAGAGGAAGTCCGCCACGACCATCTGCGCCCCCGGCCTGTGGACCACCTTGAAATTAAAGGGTTGGAGCGCCAGATACCAACGGGTGATCCGCGCGTTGGCATCTTTCATGCGGTGGAGCCACTGGAGGGGCGCGTGGTCCGAACAGAGGGTGAAAGGGCGCCCCAGCAGGTAGTACCGGAGGGCGAGAACCGCCCACTTGATGGCCAGACACTCTTTCTCTATGGTGCTGTAGCGCCCCTCACGCACCGACAGCTTCCTGCTGATATACAGGACATGGCGGTCCTCCCCCTCCACCTCCTGGGACAAAACCGCCCCCAGCCCTCTGTCCAACGCATCGGTCTGCAACATAAAAGGGAGAGAAAAGTCAGGGGAGTGTAGAAGTGGCCCCCCACACAGTGCAGCCTTTACCTTTGAGAAAGCCCGCTGGCACTGCTCCGTCCACTGGACCGGATCTGGTGCCCCCTTTTTAGTGAGATCAGTCAGCGGGCTGGTGACGTCCGAATAATTAGGTATAAACCTGCGATAATAGCCAGCCAGCCCCAGGAACTGTCTCACCCCCTTTTTGGTCTTGGGCCTTGGGCAGGCCGCAATTGCTGCCGTCTTATTAATTTGGGGACGCACCTGCCCGTTGCCCAAGTGGAAGCCCAGATACCGTACTTCCACCCGCCCATTCGCACACTTCTTTGGGTTGGCTGTGAGCCCCGCTCGCCTCAGCGACCTAAGGACGGCCCTCAGATGTTCGAGGTGCCGCTGCCAGTCATTGCTATAGATGATTATGTCATCTAAATATGCTGCCGCATATGTGGCGTGAGGGCGGAGGACTCTGTCCATCAGCCGCTGAAACGTTGCGGGGGCCCCAAACAGCCCAAACGGAAGGGTGACGAATTGGTGTAAACCAAACGGTGTGGAAAAGGCCGTTTTTTCTCGGGATAGTGGAGTCAAGGGGATCTGCCAATATCCCTTCGTCAAATCCAGTGTCGAATAAAAGCGAGCAGTGCCGAGTCGATCGAGCAACTCATCAATACGAGGCATTGGGTACGCATCGAATTTAGACACCGCGTTGACTTTTCTATAGTCCACACAGAACCGGACCGACCCGTCGGCCTTGGGTACCAAGACAACCGGGCTGCTCCAGTCACTGTAGGACTCCTCGACGATGCCCATTTCGAGCATGGTCTGAAGTTCTTCCCGAACCACCTTTTTTTTGTGTTCGGGTAGCCTGTAAGGGCGGCTACGCACTACCACCCCCGGGGGCGTCTCTATGTGGTGCTCTATGAGGTTAGTGCGACCGGGCAGGGGCGAGAACACATCCGAAAACTCGGTCTGCAACTGGGCGACCTCCGTGAGTTGGGTCGGGGAGAGGTGGTCTCCACAGGGGACCGGAGAGGTACGTGATGCCAATGTCCCTTTCTGAACCTCCGGCCCCAGCTCCGCCTTCTCTGGAACTACCGACACCAACGCCACGGGGACCTCCTCGTTCC
The DNA here is from genome assembly GCF_027579695.1 of Neoarius graeffei. NCBI lineage: Eukaryota > Metazoa > Chordata > Actinopteri > Siluriformes > Ariidae > Neoarius > Neoarius graeffei. The sequence goes on along the minus strand of NC_083574.1, from coordinate 96,720,210 downwards.
AGAGTTTAAGCAGGTTGAGGTGGTAAATCTGTAGCGCCCCACCCCTGTCCGTTCGCCTCACCTCATAGTCGACGTCCCCGACTCGCCGTGTGACCTCAAAGGGTCCTTGCCACTTGGCGATCAATTTGGAGCTCGACGTGGGCAACAGTACGAGTACCTTATCTCCCGGAGTGAACTCTCTAAGGCGCGTACCCTTGTTGTACAGGCGGGCTTGCCGTTCCTGGGCCTGCCGCAAATTCTCCTGAGTTAGGTGGGTGAGCGTGTGGAGTTTTGCGCGCAGGTCCATAACGTACTGAATTTCGTTCTTACTTTGTGAAGGTCCCTCCTCTCAATTTTCCCGCAGCACGTCCAGGATGCCGCGCGGCTTACGCCCATATAATAATTCAAACGGGGAGAACCCCGTGGAGGCTTGGGGGACCTCTCGCACTGAGAACAGCAAGGGTTCGAGCCACTTATCCCAGTTACGTGCGTCCTCACTTACGAATTTTTTAATAAAATTTTTGAGGGTGCGGTTGAATCGTTCCACTAAACCGTCCGTTTGTGGGTGATACACGCTGGTGCGGATCGGCTTAATCCCCAATAACCCATACAGTTCGCGCAGTGTTCGTGACATAAACGTAGTGCCTTGATCAGTCAGAATCTCTTTCGGGATTCCAACTCGGGAGATGACGCGGAAGAGTGCCTCTGCAATACTGCGTACTGAGATATTGCGCAGAGGCACTGCTTCTGGGTATCGCGTTGCATAGTCCACCAGAACTAATATAAAGCGGTACCCTCGTGCTGACCGATCTAATGGCCCGACGAGATCCATCCCAATTCTCTCAAACGGGGTCTCGATTAACGGTAGAGGGCGCAAAGGCACTTTTGGAATGGCCGCTGGGTTTACTAACTGGCATTCGCGGCATGCCGTACACCACCTACGGACATCGCCGCGAATCCCCGGCCAATAGAAACGGGCCATTATTCGGGCTAGTGTTTTATCCTGCCCCAAGTGTCCGGCCATGGGATTAAAGTGAGCCGCCTGGAATACCAATTCCCGGCGGCTCTTCGGAATTAAAAGCTGTGTGACGCGCTCTTTAGTTTGAGTGTCCTGCGTCACTCGGTATAATCTATCCTTCATAATCGCGAAGTAGGGGAAGGACGGGGTGGCGTTCGGCTGGAGCGTTTGACCATCGATTACTCTCACTTGGTCAAACGCATGCCGCAGAGTCTCGTCTCGCGACTGCTCTAATGGGAAATCCGTGAGGGATTCCCCAATAGAGAGAGGAGGAGCCGGCGGCTCCTCACTCTGACGCGGAGATGACGTAGACAGCTCTGTGACAGCTGCTCCCGCCAAAGCGACACCGGGACCTCCCCCTGTCAAATGGCAGGACCCACTCTCAACTAGGCGTGTCATTAAACCCCGAAATCCCGGCCAATCAGTCCCCAAAATTAGAGAGTGGGTAAGGCGAGGATTAACCGCCGCCTTTACTATAAATTTTTCCCCTCTGAAAATAATGTGGACCGACACCAAAGGGTAGCTGTGAACATCCCCGTGCACACATAACACCTTCACCCCTTGTGCTCCCCCCAATGCCTCGTTTTGAACCAGGCTTTGGCGAATTGAGGTCTGATTACAACCAGAATCCACCAACGCCTGATATGTAGCCCCTTGGATACTCACCGGTATGCGATACGCTCCGGCCCGATCGAGGGCGGCCTCTGGCGCGTCGGGGATCCGAACCACCGCGCCCACTTCCATTGCCGTGCACTGCTGTTGAAGGTGGCCCGGCTCCCCACAGCGCCAGCAAACCGGCCCGGGCTTTCCCTCTGCACTGGTGATCTGGGGCTCACTCACCTGAGGTGGGGGAGAGACAGACACAGAAGGGAGAAACGGGAGGGCACCGCAGGTGCGGCGGGCCGGCTGGGGGGGTGCCGGCCCCCGCCTCCGCGGAGGGGGAATGGGGCGAGGACAGGACACAGGAGGAGGGGGAGAGAGAGAGAGAGAAGAGGAGAGAAGAGAAGATGCCATCTGCTGTCCTGCCGCCGGGACAGCCGCCAGATGATCCTCCGCCAGCTCGACTGCCTGATCCAGCGACGCCGGGCGGTGGCACTGGACCCACTCCGCGGTTCCGGCTGGTAAGCGGGCGATGAACTGTTCCAGTACCACCTGGTCGACGATTCCCTCGGCGTCGCGATCGTTGGCCCTCAGCCACCGCCAGCAGGCGTCCCGGAGCTGCTGGCCGAACGCGAACGGCCGGCCGACTTCCTCCAGTCGCAGCACGCGGAAGCGCTGGCGCTGTTGCTCCGGTGTGCGCCCCACGCGCTGGAGGACGGCCCGGCGGAGGTCCGCGTAGGCCAGCCGGCGGTCGGCGGGGAGCTGTAGCGCGGCCAGCTGTGCCTCTCCCGTGAGCAGGGGGAGGAGGCGCGCCGCGCGCTGCTCCATCGGCCACCCCGAGGCTTCGGCGACCTGTTCAAACAACGTGATGAATGCCTCGGGGTCGTCCTGCGGGCCCATCTTGGTGACAATGAGGGGAGACGGGCCCGCGGCCGGAGCGCTGGTGGACCCCGCCGATGCGAGGAGATGCCGGAACGCCTCGCGATCTTCCTGCTGGGCCAGCACCAGGGCTTCGAAGCGCTGCTCCTGCTCCTTTCGGAGCATGACGAGTGCCTGGTGCTGGCTTTGCTGAGCCGTGGCGAGGGTGTGGACCAGATCGGCGAACGGGGAGGATTCCATGGGGCTGCTGGTTTGGTGCTCCACTGTCCCGGGTTTTCGGCACCACTGTAAGCGACCCTATGTGTGGGTGGAGCACAGAGGACGGCAGGACAGAGATCAGGTTTTATAAATTGGCTTTATTGCCACACTTTTCAGTCTAACAATAATGTTCACAGACACACACAACCAGCGTCTGGTTCAGGGTTGAGCTCCTTCTGCTCTCGCTCTCCTTCCTGATATAGGGCGCAGTCACTGGGAAGACACACAAACAGGTTAATTGCTCTCAGGTGACGTGATTCTGCCACTTACCTTCCCTGACTCCGCCCTCCTGTCACAGACCGGCGCTTGACCACGCCCCCGCTGCCACACCTCCCCTCCAATTTTCTCACAGACACGCGTTACAACTGGAAAGATGCCAAACATAAAACAACACACACAAACCTACAGGCAAGTCCTTTACATTTAAAATACATACAAATAGCTCCATGGCATGAAAACAAAACGTCAATGCAAGTCTAAGGTACTTGGCTCGGCGGCCAAAATCTCATCTCATCTCATTATCTCTAGCGGCTTTATCCTTCTACAGGGTCTCAGGCAAGCTGGAGCCTATCCCAGCTGACTACGGGCGAAAGGCGGGGTACACCCTGGACAAGTCACCAGGTCATCACAGGGCTGAAACATAGACACAGACAACCATTCACACTCACATTCACACCTACGGTCAATTTAGAGTCACCAGTTAACCTAACCTGCATGTCTTTGGACTGTGGGGGAAACCGGAGCACCCGGAGGAAACCCACGCGGACACGGGGAGAACATGCAAACTCTGCACAGAAAGGCCCTCGCCGGCCATGGGGCTCGAACCCAGGACCTTCTTGCTGTGAGGCGACAGCGCTAACCACTACACCACCGTGCCGCCGCCAAAATCATAATTTAAAAAAATCAACAGACCCTGTGGCTGCACCAGTAATAGCCTTTCTGACTCACACCAAGTCAACGCTAACCACTTAATCCGCGATCCCAGTTTAGGCGTGTAGGGGACAAAACACTCTGAAGTGATGAATTTTCACCCCCGCTGCATGGGGGGTGACATCAACGACACATATTCTTACGCTATTTGCGCACAAATCGGACCATATATGAACACATACACCAGGCATCACCAAATGGTGGACCTCGGTCCGGATCCGGACCCAGTGATGGTTCTGTCCGGACCCGTGACCAATGGTAAATTCACAAGATTAAGTAATTTTCATGAAGCATTATTTTGGACGGTCGTGGCTATTGACAGCCGGCGCTGCTACTCCAGTTAATATGACAACAGCTTCACTCAGTTGAGCCAATAAAATCGTTAGTTTACCCAGCGCACCACAGCACAGCAACAAGCAGAGAGGAAGAGACAACCGACCAAGACAACATGCCTTGCTCCAAAAGGCGGCGGAAAGTAGACAAGGAAAATCGTTGTTTTAAAGATGAATGGACGGAGAAATATATGTTCATTCTTCCGGCGAGCAGTTCAAAACCAGTGTGCCTCATATGCTCTGAAAACGTGGCATTAATTAAAAGCGGCAACGTGAAGCGCCACTATGAAACGAAGCACAGCTCTTTTGAGCAAAGTTATCCCCTCAAGTCCGAGCTGAGGGCACGCAAAATAACCCAACTGCAAGCACAGTATGACAGGTCTACCCGACTCATCACACATACATTTACAGCCCAGCAACGTGCAAACGAATGTTCCTTAAAAATAGCGTGGATTTTGGGGCAACATAAACACATTGGAGTGTGTTCCCTGGTCTAACCAAAGGAGCACTGCACACCTTGACTATGTTTGGATCGACTTACAGCTGTGAGTCAGCTTTTTCCACTATGAACATTGTCAAAACCAAGTACCGTTCTAGGCTCAACAATGAACACCTACATATCTGCATGAGAATGGCACTAACTCCATTCCAACCAAGATTTAAATTACTGGCAGGTCAGCCACATGCCCGTTTTTCTCATTAAGAAGAGTAAAAGAAGAATTAAAAGAGAAAAGTTCAAAGAAAAATGTTCTGTTTGCATTTCCCCCCAAAAAGCCACTTGTTTTCTGAAGATGTGGACTTTTTTTTCTTGAAAAGTAGGCCCTCATTTTTTTAGGCTGGGACCTCCTTATTTTAAGAACAAAGAAGAGAAAATGTGAAGTCGATGCTCTGTTTGCACTTTTTAGTGAATGTTTTCTGAGTTGACTTTTTTACTTGAAGTGTAAGCCTTCAATTCTTCAGGTTGGGACCGCTTTAATTTAAGAGAAAAAGGAGTTATTCCACTCTGTTTGCACTTTTTTATTTATTTTATTCTGAGGTTTCTGTTTTCTTTAATCTGAAATAAAGGCCTTGAATTTATTTTCCTGGGACTACTTTTATTTATGGTAAAAGAGATAGTTGTGCACTCAGTTCATTTCCTGCATTGGAAATTAGCAATAAATATTGTTGAAACCATATGACAATGTGGACATAGGGGAAGGCTATAAGACACAAGCTGGACTTCGGTTCGGACCTTCTACTTGGACAAAATTTAATAACTGGACCTCAGTGACTTTTAATTGAATACCCCTGCTATACACAGTGCAGCCATTGCTGTAAGGCCATATTTCACTATACAGTATGTCGCTGCCACCTTTGGTTTACCAGTGTCTTTCAGCGTCTTCCAGCACTACCATTGCAGCTACCATGGCTTCATTTGCATATTTACTCCACCCAAATTTATGCAACAGATCACCTCCAAAATCTACCGGAATGACCACCGCAGACCCAGCCACGGTTCTCACAGATCAACTGGCTATGTGTGACCTTAGCTTTAGGTCCATTGCAGGGGGAAAAAAAGCTGGGGGAGGGTGGTGCATATTTGCATGAAAAAAAGAATAACATCATTTCCGAGATTAAAATTGAAAAGTTGACAAGAAAAAATACTTGGAAATTCTCAGAGATTCTAAAGTTGTAAATTTGCTTGAAAAAAAGTCACAAATTTATGAGAAACAAAACTCAGAAATATAGTGTCATTTTTTTTGTCAAGGAACCAGATTGCAAGGTGGGATCAATGTCATCACACCACAGACACCACGGCGGAACTGAGAGTTACAGGAAACAGTCTTTCCTCCTTGATCATGCAATAGAATTAGAATGCCTGTATTGTCACTATACACATGTACAATGAGATTAAAAGCAACTCTAATCACAGTGCAAACAGCATAAAAATATGCAATATAAACACAGAACAAAGAATATAGTGGGAAAAAAAGGTGCTATGTACAGTGTTGTGTTCCACATTATGGAGTGGGGTATTGCGCATTCTAAGTATTGCACAGAGAGAGTCTGGGTATTTCACATTAGACATCAGATCAGATCATCAGACAAAACTTTATTTTTCCCCGAAGGGCAATTAGAAGGGTGAAGAGCAGTACATTAAAATAAGAGCAAGAGATTAAAATCACAAAAAGAATAAAATCACAAAAGTGGGTGGGAAAAAAAACAGCGTATTATGTACAATGTACAATGGCAGGCCTGCTGCCAGTAACAAAGTAAAAAAAAAAAAAGCAGCAGATAAAATATGGCAAATAAATAAAATGAAGCATGGATAAAATTAAAGTGACAATATGATTAGAGTGACATTGTAGTTAAAGTGACAAGGTGATATTGTAATATTGCACATCAGGACATGTGATATTTCACTAGAGTATTGTACTGAAGACTTAAGTTATTGTAACTGTCTTAGACTTCTTAGAGTTCAGGAGGAGAATAACACTTGGAACAAAGGTTACTCTCCTCCTCTGGGTCTTACAGGCTGGACAGCGGAACCTGTGACCAGATGGCAGCTGCTCAAATGCCGGGAACAAAGCATGAGTCGAGTCCTTAAGAATTCGACGAGCCAGGCCGCTAGCCTGCTGCTTGTACACGGTATTCAGGTGGTGAGCAGGAAGTCCAATAATCTTAGAACACACCTTGACAATATTATGCAGGCAGTTCCTATCCTGTACAGTAATGGAGTAATACCAGCAGCATATAGAAAAAGCTAAAGCACTTTCAATGAATGTATAATAGAAGTTCCTGATGAACTTGCGGTAGAAGTTAGCGAATCCTAAGAACCGCTGAACCTCCTTAACGAACTTGGGAGTAGGCCAGTCCCGGACGGCCAGGGTCTTGGCTGGGTCCATTTGGAGTTGCCCCGTTCGTACGATAAATCCCAGGAAGGAGACCTCGGGGACATGAAACTCGCATTTCTGGGCTTTAGCAAACAGATTATTCTGCAAGAGTCTCTGGAGGACTTGGCGGACATGGTGGCGGTGTTCCTGTGAGGTCTTGGAGAATATAAGAATGTCGTCGAGGTAGACGAAAACGTATAGATTAATCACATCCCTCAAGACGTCGTTGATAAGGGCCTGAAAAACAGCTGGTGCATTGGTGAGTCCGAAGGGCATCACCTGGTACTCGTAGTGCCCTGACGGAGTGTTAAAGGCGGTCTTCCACTCGTCTCCCTGTCGGATACGGACGAGGTGGTATGCGTTCCGTAAGTCCAACTTGGTGAAGATGGTGGCGCCTTGGAGCAGGTCGAATGCTGTGGACATCAGCGGAAGGGGATAGCGGTTGTGCACGGTGATCTTGTTCAGGCCCCTATAATCAATACATGGCCGGAGACCCCCATCCTTCTTGCCGACAAAGAAGAAGCCGGCACCAGCGGGTGAGGCGGAGGGTCGAATGAACCCAGAGGCCAAGGCTTCCTTGATGTACTCCTCCATGGCCTTGCGTTCTGGCTGAGAGAGGGAGAACAGACGGCCCCGAAGAGGAGTAGTCCCAGGGAGCAAGTCAATGGCACAGTCATAGGTGCAGTGCGGAGGAAGAACGGCGGCCCTGCTCTTGCTGAAGACCTCCTTGAGATCCCAGTACTCTGTGGGAACTTGAGATAACTCGGTGAGATCAGGGGGCTCGGCAGGAGACACAGGAGAGCTAGAGAGCAGACAAGAGGCATGGCATGCAGGGCCCCATTCCACAACCTGGCTTGTAACCCAGTCTATACGAGGGTTGTGGTGGGTAAGCCAAGGAAGACCTAGAATAACTGGGAACTCAGGTGAAGGAATCAGGTGCAGGGATATTTCTTCCTTGTGACCTTGAGACTGGAGGAAGACTGGAGAAGTAACTTGGGTGACTCTTCCATCACCTAACGCTTGGCCATCGAGGGCAGACACAGACAGTGGGACTTCAAGAGGCGCAGTCGGGACATTGATGCTTTGGGCGAAGTGGATATCCATAAAGTTTCCAGCCGCCCCTGAGTCTAACAAGGCTTGACAAGAGTGGACGGACTCACCCCAGGAGATGGAGACTGGGATGTAGATTCCTTGGCCTGGGAGTCCGGGAGAGAGGGTAGGCCCCGTCACAACCCTCCCTCGGCTGGACGGGGCGGTCCTTTTCCCGAGAGTTCAGGACATGATGCTCGGAAGTGACCAGGCTTGCCACAGTAGATGCAGCACTTGTCCCTCCTTCTGCGCTCCCTCTCAGATGCGGAGAGGTGAGTACGACCCACTTGCATGGGTTCTGGACAGTCACTGGAGGAGGTAGACGGGCTCCAGGTAGAGGCAGGGAGGCCGGGGGGGGCTCAGTACTTGGCGGCGTTCTCTCATCCTGTTGTCCAGACAAGTAGAATGTGAGATCAGTGTTTCGAGGTCACTTGGGCATCCAATAGAAGCCAGACCGTCTATGATGGAGTCAGACAGACCATGGTGGAAGGCTGACACCAGGGCAGTCTCGTTCCATCCACTTACTGCTGCGAGCGTCCGGAACGAGATGGCGTAGTCTGCGATGCTTCCCTCTTGCTGGATGGACATGAGCTTTCTGGCTGCGTCTTTACTGATGTCTGCTTGATCGAAGACACGCAGCATCTCCTCAGTAAACAGCTGGAAATCAGAGCACTCAGGTCCCTGTCTCTGCCAGATAGCAGTAAGCAGTAGCCCAGGCTCACGCCTTACCAGCTAACAAGGTTATCACAAAGGCAATCTTGCGGCGATCCGTAGTGTAGGTGGTAGGCTGAAGCTCAAAGGTGAGTTGACACTGGGTAAGGAACTCTCGACACTCACTGTGCTTGCCGTCATACCTCTGTGGTGCAGGAAGGCTGGGTTCGCGAGGTGAAGAAGGCAGCATGGCAGGAGGCACGGGAGCAGGAGCGGATGGTGGAGCAGGAGCAGAATCAGGCAGAGGAGATGGGGGCAGAGAAGTCAGTTGTGCCAGGGTTCTCCCAATCTGCTGAAGCAGTACCTCGTGGCGAGCAAGGGTCTCATGTTGGCTTGCAAGAGTCCGTCCATGAGTGTCCAGGGTGGATCCGAGGCATGTTAACGCAGCCATCGTTCCCTGAAGGTTGGCCGGGTAGACAGATGAAGAAGCCTCTGCTGAGTCGGTCATGACGGAATCTTTCTGTTAGGGTTTTGCTGGGATTCAAACCTGGTTCGCTGGTGTGATAATCCAGCAAACCCCCACTAGGCCATCGGGGGATGACTCAAATGCAGAGGCGTGAGGCGGAAGTAGAAAAAGTATCAAAAGGTTTATTTACAATATTTACACTATTTACAATCCAAGGCAAAAACAAAAGTATAATCCAAATGCTCAGAAGATAACCAGGAAAAAAACAAAAGTTCAAAGAAACAAAGAGCCAAAAAAACAGAAAAGAAGAGGCAAAAATACAAAAGCTCAGAGGATCCAAAATGGTAAACACAAAGTCTAAAAAGTCCAAAAGAAAGCAAAGTATAAAAACCACAAAGACACGGGCGAGGAAATCGGAACAGAGGTTACTGGAGCTAAACATAACAGCACAAAGACTCCGTGACAAGAGGACTGAACTCAGGGGTATAAATACACAAACTAATTAAGGACAGGGTGGGGCAGGAAACAGGCAATAAGACAAAAACAAAACACAGAACACAGTGGTGACCTCTAGAGGCCCAAAACAAACATAGCCAGAAAAGGAAAAAACAGTGGCCTCTAGAGGCCAAAACAGTCCCAGTCCTAACACTGCCTGTCATCTACAAAAGTTCTCTGATGACTCTGCTATTGTGGGCTATATCTCAGATGGTGATGATAGCAAGTACAGAGAACTGACAAGGAACTTTGTGGACTGGTGCCAACGGAACTCCCTCCAGATCAATACAAGTAAAACCAAGTAACTGGTTGTGGATCTCTGCAGGACAAGATTCTCTTCACCTACCCCAGTGAACATTCAGGGAAAGGACATTGAGATTGTTAGGAGCTACAGGTACCTGGGTGTTCATCTGAACAATAATCTGGACTGGACTGATCACACACGCCCTGTACAAGAAAGGCCAGCACAGACTCCACCTGCTGAGGAGGCTCAGGGCCTTTGGAGTACAGGGTCCACTTCTGAACTCTTTTTATGACTCTGTGGTGGCATCAGCCATATTCTATGGCGCTGTCTGTTGGGGAAGCAGTATCACAACAGCAGAGAGGAAAAAAATTAATTATCTGATTAGGAAGGCAGGATCTGTCCTGGGCTGTGCACTGGACTCAGTGGACATAGGGGGGAGAGGAGGATGTTGGCCAAGTTGTCATCCTTAATGGCAAACACCTCCCATCCACTGCAGGAGACAGTAGCAGCACTGGGCAGCTCCTTCAGTGACCGGCTCCTCCATCTGCGGTGTGTTAAGGAGAGATCCTTCCTCCCTACTGCTGTGAGACTGTACAACCAGCACCTCACCAAGCACAGCATCAGACACTCCTCACAATAATGAACAATACTGTCCAGATCACTTTTACATCCATAGAGACCCCTCTGAACGTATACTGTGTTCACTGACTATCAGCATCAGTATGTTACTGATTTTTTTTCTTCTTTTCTACATGCTGTTTGCACTGTTATTGGAGTTGCTTTTCATCTCATTGTACATGGGTATAGTGACAATAAAGGCATTCTATTCTATTCTATTCTATTCTATTCTATTCTATTCTATTACAATGAACTGCTAGCTACACACTGTTAAAATGGCTCCTGTGCAATATACCTACTTGCTTGTGCAATACTACCTGTGTAATACTGGTGATACTACCTGTGCAATACTTACACGTGCAATACCACCTGTGTAATACACTTATGTTAACTGTATATCTGCAAACCTGTTAATTTATGCAAATTTGTTAATTTTTATCTTTAAATTTGTAGTTTATTCCTTTATATATATATATATATATATATATATCACAGGTGGCTTCTCCAGTGAGGAGAGGGAGGAAGATCCTCCTTAAAAATTCTAAGAATAAAAAGTTGAAATTGTCTTGACCAATTTAATGAATTGCTGTCCTTGAATATTACTATTTTACTGCCAAATACGACATGTACATTATATTCGTTTCTCTGGGTGAAATTACATTAGCACCCCCTATCGCTCGCTATTAGAAATTACTGCACGGAGGATCTTCCTCCCTTCGGCTCCCATTCACTCCGATTCAAACAGTCTCCGGCACTGGCGGCTCGTGGTTAACATAGACTTCAATGAGAGAGAGGAGGAAAATCCTCCTCTAAGAGGGTGGGACTAGCTAAGAGATCTGACAAGTGCTACAAAATATCAACCAATAGGCTGCAGCCCTCGTTGCGCAATGAACCAATAAGTAGAGGCCTTAGCTGCCTGGGGGGAGGGGTTATCTTATCAAACTTAACTTCTAGATCCGGTGACTCGGGCACTTCGGCAGTCAGAGTGAGAACGGCGAGGTGGAAGTGGATTGACTATGTTATAGATATTCTACGAATAAAGTAATGGAAACAGAGGACGTGGTGAATGTTTTGCTTGCAAAACCCTTCCATGGGCTGAGCTACAAACATGGCCGCCAGGTTTGCTTCATTAAATACGGAAGATTTTGAGAGAATTTTGAAAGAGAAAGATGTGTTGAACACCTGAAAGTAATGTGTACAGCAGCTATAAAAAGTGTACACACCCCGTTAAAATGATAGGTTTTTCAACTATTATCAACTCAACCCGTGCGTGTAACTATAGCCGGTCCAGCAGGTGCGGTCGCATTGGGGCCCGTGACCTTCAACCAAGCATTCCTTCCTCCCTCACTTTTACAAAAGCCAGCCGCTACTGATATATATATATATATATATAAAAATCTCCTTCTCACCCCCGGCGGGGGGGTGGTATCCATGTCATCCTCAAGCTCGGGTCCTCTACCAGAGGCCTGGGAGTTTGAGGGTTCTGCGCAGTATCTTCGATGTTCCTAGGACTGCGCTCTTCTGGACTGAGGCTTCAGATGTTGTTCCTGGGATTTGCTGGAGCCACTCTCCCAGTTTGGGGGTTACTGCCCCAAGTGCCCCCACTACCACGGGGACCACACAACCCTTGACCTTCCACATCCGTTCCAGCTGCTCTTTCAACCCTTGATACTTCTCAAGTTTCTCATGTTCCTTCTTCCTGATGTTGGCGTCAGCTGGGATCGCCACATCTATCACCACCACCCTCTTCTGCTCTTTGTCCACCACCACTATGTCCGGTTGGTTAGCCAGGATCTGTTTGTCAGTCTGGAAGCTGAAGTCCCACAGAACCTTGGCCCTGTTGTTCTCAGCCACCTTCTGTGGTATGGCCCATTGGGACTTGGGTACTTCTATTCCATACTGGTTGCAGATGTTCCTGTATACTATCCCAGCCACTTGGTTGTGCCTCTCCATGTACGCTGATCCAGCTAGCATCTTACACCCTGCTACTATGTGCTGGACTGTTTCAGGGGCTTCTTTGCACAGTCTGCATCTTGGGTCTGATCTACTCTGGTAGATCCTGGCCTCTATGGCTCTTGTGCTTATGGCCTGTTCTTGTGCTGCCATGATTAGTGCCTCTGTGCTGTCTGTCAGTCCTGCATTATCCAGCCACTGGTAGGATTTCTTGATATCAGCCACTTCCTCTATCTGACGGTGGTACATGCCATGTAGGGGTTTGTCTATCCAGGTTGTCTGTTCCTCCTCCTCCTCTGCACTCTCATCAGGGTTCTGCTGCCTGAGACATTCACTTAGCAGTTCATCCTTTGGGGCCATCTTTCCGATGTATTCTCGGATTTTTGATGTTTCATCCTGGACCGTGGTCTTGATGCTCACTAGCCCTCGGCCTCCCTCTTTCCGCTTAGTGTATAGTCTCAGGGTGCTGGACTTGGGGTGGAACCCTCCATGCATGGTGAGGAGCTTTCTAGTCTTGATATCTGTGGCTTCTATCTCCTCCTTTGGCCAGTTTATGATACCAGCGGGGTATCTGATGACTGGTAGTGCGTACATGTTGATGGCTCGGACCTTGTTCTTACCATTCAGCTGACTTTTCAGGACCTGCCTTACTCTCTGGAGGTATTTGGCTGTGGTTGACTTCCTTGTGGCCTCTTCATGGTTTCCATTAGCCTGTGGGATGCCAAGGTACATGTAGCTGTCTTGGATATCACCTATGTTGCCCTCTGGTAGGTCAATCCCCTCAGTCCGGATCATCTTGCCTCTCTTTGAGACCATCCGGCCACACTTGTCCAATCCGAATGACATCCCTATGTCATCGCTGTAGATCCGGGTGGTGTGGATCAGCGAGTCTATTTCTCGCTCGTTCCTGGCATACAGCTTAATGTCATCCATGTAGAGCAGGTGGCTGATTGTTGCCCCACTACGGAATCGGTACCTGTAGCCGCTCTTCGTGATGATCCGACTGAGGGGGTTCAGGCCTATGCAGAACAGCAGTGGTGATAGCGCATCTCCTTGGTATATGCCGCACTTGATGTTGACTTGAGCAATGGGTTTTGAGTTGGCCTCTAGGGTTGTCTTCCACATTTCCATTGAGTTCTGGATGAAGGTCCTTAGGTTCCTGTTGATCTTATACAGTTCCAGACATTCCAGTATCCATGTGTGTGGCATTGAGTCGTAGGCTTTCTTGTAGTCAATCCAGGTTGGTCTGTCTCTTCTTACAGTCTCGGGCAACTGTTCTATCGACCAGTAGCTGGTGCTTGGCTCCTCTGGTGTTACTGCCAATTCCTTTCTGTGCCTCGCTCATGTATTGAGCCACATGCTTACTCATTTTTGCTGCAATGATGCCTGACAGGGCCTTCCATGTTGTGCAGAGACAGGTAATTGGCCGGTAGTTGGATGGGATGGGTCCCTTCTGGGGGTCCTTCATGATTAGGACTTTGACACTCTTTCTTGGACGATGGTTACTGGTTCTTGTTCTGGGAGGTTGCTGTGGTCAGCTCTTAGGTCCACTAACCATTGGGCATCGGTGTTGTGTGATGCCTTTCTTTCCCATATGTCTTTCCAGTATTTTTCCACCTCAGCTCTTGGTGGGTCTGACCGGTTGTTGTTCCCCTGCCACTGAGAGTACACCTTGGCTGGTTCAGTGGAGAACAGCTTGTTTATTCTCCTGGCCTCTCCCTCCTTGGTGTATCTCTTCAACCGGGTGTTAGTCGCTGTTTGGCAGTTTCGAGTGCCTCTGGTATGGAGAGTGAGTTGTACTTCCTGGGTGCCCCTTTATTCACCATGTTCCCTTTCTGTAGTTCAGCTAGCTGGCTAACTTCTCTCCGTGCTGCCTTTATCTTGGCCTCTAATCGTCTCTTCCATGGTGGATACTGTTTGTTATGTCCCGAGCCCACCTTGTGTCCAAGCATCTCCATGATTACTGTTGCTGTACTGTGTATCAGCTTGTTGGTTTCAGTGATGGTTCTTGTGGAGATTGTCTTCAGAGCAGCATTCACATCTACTAGTAGATCTTCTGAAGGTATTCGTCGGGGGCTCCAGGTTTCCAGTTGGGTCACGATCTTCCTTCTCAGGTAGGTTGAGGTACTGTTAGCGCTTGGTACCCAATCTCTGGTTGTGGGGATGATGACATCTCCCCGCTGACCTGTCTTCCTGGCTCCCCCTTGCCGTAGCATCGTTGTTGTATTTCATTAATCTCTAGTTGTGATAGTAGATTTCAATTACGGATGTTGGAACACTGGGCTAATAGCTGTTTCTTTGTTAGCCTTGATTGTGGGTTTCGAAGTATCCAATGGTCCCACATTCGCTGCCACATGTATCCCCTCTCTCTGGGATTGCTTGTATAGTAGCATTCCAGCAAATCCGTATTTTCTGTCCTCGTCCATCGATGTCTTGTTCCAGTAGCCCATTTCTCATCAGTTTGCCCTGGTTCCCTAGCAACTGACGCAGACCTTGTTGACCCGGGCGACGTCTGAGCCGGTATGACTCTATCAGTTATGTCTTCACTCATTCCTGAGGTAGGCTGATATATCATGAGGGGTTTTGCCTAAGGACCCTTACTGGATGATGTTTTGCCCCGACCGGGATTCAAACCCCGATCTCCTGCGTCGTAGTCAGTGAGCGTTACCACTGTACTATCCAGCTGATAGTACAGTATATATATATATACCTTTTTTGTATACTTTGTACTTTTTGCACTACTCCTTCACTGCTGTATCATTTTTTCTTTCTATATTTTGCTGCTTTTTTGCTGCTGTAATAATGTAAATTGTGGGATAATAAAAGGCTATCTTATCTTATCTTATCTTATCTTATCTTATCTTATCTTATCTTATCTTATGTAAATCAGACGAATAAGGCTTATATTTTCTCATATCTTTATGGGTCTGTTATTACACTTTACTGAATTCTGGATTCTGATTGGGTGGCATGGTGGTGTAGTGGTTAGCACTGTCACCTCACAGCAAGAAGGTTCTGGGTTCAAGCCCAGTGGCTGACAGGGGCCTTTCTGTGCGGAGTTTGCATGTTCTCCCCGTGTCTGCGTGGGTTTCCTCCGGGTGCTCCGGTTTCCCCCACAGTCCAAAGACATGCAGATTAGGTTAACTGGTGACTCTAAATTGACCGTAGGTGTGAATGTGAGTGTGAATGGTTGTCTGTGTCTATGTGTCAGCCCTGTGATGACCTGGCGACTTGTCCAGGGTGAACCCCGCCTTTCGCCCGTAGTCAGCTGGGATAGGCTCCAGCTTGCCTGCGACCCTGTAGAAGGATAAAGCAGCTAGAGATAATGAGATGAGATTTTATATATATATATATATATATATATATATATATATATATATATATATATACCTTTTTTGTATACTTTGTACTTTTTGCACTACTCTTTCACTGCTGTATCATTTTTTCTTTCTATATTTTGCTGCTTTTTTTGCTGCTGTAATAATGTAAATTGTGGGATAATAAAAAGCTATCTTATCTTATCTTATCTTATCTTATCTTATCTTATCTTATCTTATGTAAATCAGACGAATAAGGCTTATATTTTCTCATATCTTTATGGGTCTGTTATTACACTTTATTGAATTCTGGATTCTGATTAGGTGGCACAGTGGTGTGGTGGTTAGCGCTGTCACCTCACAGCAAGAAGGTTCTGGGTTCGAGCCCCGTGGCTGGCGAGGGCCTTTCTGTGTGGAGTTTGCATGTTCTCCCCATGTCCGCATGGGTTTCCTCCGGGTGCTCCGGTTTCCCCCACAGTCCAAAGACATGCAGGTTAGGTTAACTGGTGACTCTAAATTGAGCGTAGGTGTGAATGTGAGTGTGAATGGTTGTCTGTGTCTATGTGTCAGCCCTGTGATGACCTGGCGACTTGTCCAGGGTGTACCCCGCCTTTCACCCGTAGTCAGCTGGGATAGGCTCCAGCTTGCCTGCGACCCTGTAGAAGGATAAAGCGGCTAGAGATAATGAGATGAGATGAGAAGACAAGTTGTGATATTTTCCCTTTTTTAGTCTTATTAACTTCAATAGAAAGAAAAAAATGATTTGGCTGTTTATACAGGAGCTGTTATAATGTGAGAACAGGAAGTAACTTGTTTCCTGAATGTTTAACAGCATGAAAAATAAGACATTATTTAAATAATAAATCAAATGCTATAAGAGGAGGAGAACACTTTCAGACATTGTGTTTTCTCAGAAAATAATCAACTTTGGGATGGTAACAGTACCACCCCCAACTGTTGATTCGTTTCCTATAACAGCATGACACAGTGTTTTATTACTTATGTAAGTCCATTTTTCACATTTTTACTGCAACATACACTCACCGTGGTGTTGTTTATTTATTTCCGCTTCCTATTATTGCATCTCCTCTTTAAGTCACCATCTTCCTACACAAGCACAAAATATTTAGTCTTTTTTTTCCCCACTTGTTTTTTCCTCCACACAAATCTGCCATGCTACATCACTCCCAGCCTGCATGACTCCAACGGTAATGAGAGTCGCTCAGTTGTTAAGCCTGAGAGCTCATTAGAGAAGTCAGATGGTGTTCCTCAGGGTCAGGGTGACTACCTGTGGAACCTGTAGAGCATATTGTACCATAAGCACCGTTTTAGATCTTTAAATGCAGTTCTTCTTGTTCGTTTCCTCTGAGTTTGCACAGACGAGTGTGTGTGTGTGTGTGTGTGTGTGTGTGTGTGTGTGTGTGTGTGTGTGTACAGCTTTATTGTGATAATGAAGATAGTCTTCTCAGTGATGATGACCATTAGGAGGAGAAGTGTGTGAGTCAGACACTTGTGCTGTGGATCATCACTCCTCATTTTATCGTGTGTGTGTGTGTGTGTGTGTGTGTGTGTGTGTGTGTGTGTGTGTGTGTGTGTGTGTGTGTGTGTGTGTGTGCGTGTGGAGGAGGTTTTGAACAGCTCACTAACCCCAAACAGTTTCCTGAACAGCACAAAATAGGATCAGAGAACAGAAGAGACAATTAAGGGGAAAAAGACAAAGATTTTTAAAATTATCTTTATTGTTCCCTAACATCAGCTTTCCACTTGTCCTACTTTTAAAATCTATAAGAACAAAACTTTTGAAAGTCTTAAACTCCCACTTTGCGCCCTATTTCCCTATGTCAGAGAATGAGGGACACTATGTAGGACACTGAAATGGGAGTAGATTTAGTCATTTACAGTTTATTCTTCATTCTGTTGCATAACACCATCACCAGTCCATTGTGGACACGTCTCAAACCCCATGTCCTAGCCACTACATAGGCCACGTACATACATACCATCACTGGTCCACTGTGGACATGTCCCAATCCCCACGCCCTAGCCACTACACAGGCCATATACATACGTACCATCACTGGTCCACTGTGGGCGTGTCCCAAACCCCATGCCCTAGCCACTACACAGGTCATGTACATACATACCATCAAGTCAAGTCAAGTTTATTTGTATAGCGCTTTTAACAATAAACATTGTCGCAAAGCAGCTTTACACAATTTGAACGACTTAAAACACGAGCTAATTTTATCCTTAATCTATCCCCAATGAGTAAGCCTGTGGTGACGGTGGCAAGGAAAAACTCCCTCAGATGACATGAGGAAGAAACCTCGAGAGGAACCAGACTCAAAAGGGAACCCATCCTCATTTGGGCGACAACAGACAGCATGACTATAATATTAACAGTTTTAACAAGAAGTCAGTTTTGTTGATGTTATAAACTCTTCATTGATGGAAACTTGAGTGCAAAACTGTTCATGACAACTGCAGTCCTAAAGTTAGCAAGTCAACTGTAGTCCTCACCCATAAAAGCATTACTGTAAGAGTCCAGAGCGTCCTCCAGGTGTGACTTTCAACTGTCCTCATGGGGCCGTCCTCCACAGGAGCGATGTGATGAGACTCCAACCAGACACAGGGCACCAGGATGGATCCATCACTGGTCCATTGTGGATGCATCCCAAACCACACGTCCTAGTCACTATACAGGCCATGTACATACGTACCATCACTGGTCCACTGTGGACGTGTCCCAAACCCCACACCCTAGCCACTACACAGGCCATGCACATACTGTACGTACCAACACTGGTCCACTGTGGACACACCCCAAACCCCACGTCCTAGCCACTACACAGGCCATGTACGTACATACCATCACTGGTCCACTGTGGACGTGTCCCAAACCCCATTTCCTAGCCACTACATAGGCCACGTACATACTGTACATACCATCACTGGTCCATTGTGGGTGCATCCCAAATCCCACGTCCTAGTCACTACACAGGCCACGTATATATGTACCATCACTGGTCCACTGTATATGCATCCCAAACCCCATGTTCTAGCTACTACATAGGCCATGTACATACATACCGTCAACGGTCCACCTTGCAAGGTTCAGGATGATTTCAACCAGTAGATGGTGTTTTGAGCTGTTTACAGTGATTTGTTTTATAAAAATGGTAATTTTGTCAATATAAACACCAGCATTGATGCATTTTATGACAGTACAGTCATATCATTTAGTCCACAGTTCAAAAACACATTTAAGTCTGCAGTACCTCTTTAAGCGCCACTGTCTGAGTGTTTAATCTCACCACTCAAATCCACTATGGAAATGTAGAAGTTCAAAAGTTTATTCAAATTCACTGAGAAAAATAAAAATAGACAAACAACAAATCAGAAAAAAATTATAGCAGTAGGAGTCAAACACCTCCTACACCTTCACAATCCTGTTCCTTGCATCACTAACTCTTTGTTTCTCCTGAAACTTTGTGCACTGTGCTGAAATGTTTGTCTCTCTATATATATTTAATATACAGTGCTGTGACAAAGTGTTTGTCCCCATCTGAATTTTTCATTTTTGTATATATTTTTTTTAATACTGAATGTCATCAGACCAACCAAATCAACCAAAACCTAATAATGCATGAAGGAGACTCTGAGTGAATAAAGAACACAATGATATACTCGACATACTTTCATTTTATTACTTTTCTCCACTTTGATATTGGCTTGTTTGTGTGTTTTGGAGCCTCGTCTTGCTGCATGACCCAGTTGTGCTTCAATTTCAGTTCAGAGACAGATGCTCCTGATATTCTTCTGTACAATTCTCTGATACTACTGAGCAGAATTCACGGTTCCTGGCAAGGTTTGGATCCATCAAAGCATCCCTAAACCATCCCACCACCATGCTCAACTCCGAGCATGAGCTTCTTCCTGTGTTTGGATTTAATCAGATAGTATCACAAAGCCCATGTCATTTCCACTTTTAGATGCATCTGTCTACAGAACATTGTTCCAGAACTTTTAAGGATTATCCAGGTGCTTCTTGGTACAACTTGAGCCAAGTGTTCATGTTCTTCTTAGTGAGCAACAGTTTCTGCCCTGCTACTAGCCTCTTCCTGATGGGACAGTTATGACCCCTACCAAGGCAGGAGAAGCCTTTCGGTGTTCCTCTGCTAAGAAAAGTTGGGAAGGAAGTTGTTCTTCTCCTACACCTTCACCTCCTACACCTTCACAGTCCTGTTCCTTGCATCACTAACTCTTTGTTTCTCCTGAAACTTTATGCACTGTGCTGAAATGTTTCTGCCTCTTCCTATGTTTCATACACAGTCCTGTGACAAAGTGTTTGTCAAAGTGTCGGTCCCTTGTCTCAATTTTTCATTTTTGTATACAACCCGGATTCCAAAAAAGTTGGGACAAAGTACAAATTGTAAATAAAAATGGAATGCAATAATTTACAAATCTCAAAAACTGATATTGTATTCACAATAGAACATAGACAACATATCAGATGGCGAAAGTGAGACATTTTGAAATTTCATGCCAAATATTGGCTCATTTGAAATTTCATGACAGCAACACATCTCAAAAAAGTTGGGACAGGGGCAATAAGAGGCTGGAAAAGTTAAAGGTACAAAAAAGGAACAGCTGGAGGACCAAATTGCAACTCATTAGGTCAATTGGCAATAGATCATTAACATGACTGGGTATAAAAAGAGCATCTTGGAGTGGCAGCGGCTCTCAGAAGTAAAGATGGGAAGAGGATCACCAATCCCCCTAATTCTGCACCGACAAATAGTGGAGCAATATCAGAAAGGAGTTCGACAGTGTAAAATTGCAAAGAGTTTGAACATATCATCACCTACAGTGCATAATATCATCAAAAGATTCAGAGAATCTGGAAGAATCTCTGTGCGTAAGGGTCAAGGCCGGAAAACCATACTGGGTGCCCGTGATCTTCGGGCCCTTAGACGGCACTGCATCACATACAGGCATGCTTCTGTATTGGAAATCACAAAATGGGCTCAGGAATATTTCCAGAGAACATTATCTGTGAACAGGGGCGGCACGGTGGTGTAGTGGTTAGCGCTGTCGCCTCACAGCAAGAAGGTCCTGGGTTCGAGCCCCGGGGCCGGCGAGGGCATTTCTGTGCGGAGTTTGCATGTTCTCCCCGTGTCTGCGTGGGTTTCCTCCGGGTGCTCCGGTTTCCCCCACAGTCCAAAGACATGCAGGTTAGGTTAACTGGTGACTCTAAATTGACCGTAGGTGTGAATGTGAGTGTGAATGGTTGTCTGTGTCTATGTGTCAGCCCTGTGATGACCTGGCGACTTGTCCAGGGTGTACCCCGCCTTTCGCCCGTAGTCAGCTGGGATAGGCTCCAGCTTGCCTGCGACCCTGTAGAAGGATAAAGCGGCTAGAGATAATGAGATGAGATTATCTGTGAACACAATTCACCGTGCCATCCGCCGTTGCCAGCTAAAACTCTATAGTTCAAAGAAGAAGCCGTATCTAAACAGGATCCAGAAGCGCAGACGTCTTCTCTGGGCCAAGGCTCATTTAAAATGGACTGTGGCAAAGTGGAAAACTGTTCTGTGGTCAGACGAATCAAAATTTGAAGTTCTTTATGGAAATCAGGGACGCCGTGTCATTCGGACTAAAGAGGAGAAGGACGACCCAAGTTGTTATCAGCGCTCAGTTCAGAAGCCTGCATCTCTGATGGTATGGGGTTGCATTAGTGCGTGTGGCATGGGCAGCTTACACATCTGGAAAGACACCATCAATGCTGAAAGGTATATCCAGGTTCTAGAGCAACATATGCTCCCATCCAGACGACGTCTCTTTCAGGGAAGACCTTGCATTTTCCAACATGACAATGCCAAACCACATACTGCATCAATTACAGCATCATGGCTGCGTAGAAGAAGGGTCCGGGTACTGAACTGGCCAGCCTGCAGTCCAGATCTTTCACCCATAGAAAACATTTGGCGCATCATAAAACGGAAGATACAACAAAAAAGACCTAAGACAGTTGAGCAACTAGAATCCTACATTAGACAAGAGTGGGTTAACATTCCTATCCCTAAACTTGAGCAACTTGTCTCCTCAGTCCCCAGACGTTTACAGACTGTTGTAAAGAGAAAAGGGGATGTCTCACAGTGGTAAACATGGCCTTGTCCCAACTTTTTTGAGATGTGTTGTTGTCATGAAATTTAAAATCACCTCATTTTTCTCTTTAAATGATACATTTTCTCAGTTTCAACATTTGATATGTCATCTATGTTCTATTCTGAATAAAATATGGAATTTTGAAACTTCCACATCATTGCATTCCGTTTTTATTTACAATTTGTACTTTGTCCCAACTTTTTTGGAATCGGGGTTGTATTTTTTTAATACTGTATGTCATCAGACCAACTAAAACTTAATAATGCATGAAGGAGACCCTGAGTGAACAAAGAACACAATTATATACTTGATGTAATTTCATTTTATTACTTTTCACCACTTTGATATTGACTTGTTTGTGTGTTTTGGATCATTGTCTTGCTTCTTGCTGCATGACCCACCTGTACTTCAATATCAGTTTGGAGACAGATGCTCCTGATTTTCTTCTGTACAATTCTCTCATACGACTGAGCAGAATTCAGGGTTCCTGGCAAGGTCTGGCTCCATCAAAGCATCCCCAAACCATCCCACCACCACCACCACGCTCAACTGTTATCATGAGGTTCTTCCTGTGTTTGGATTTGGTCAGATAATATCACAAGGTCCACATCATTTCCACTTTTAGGTTCATCTGTCCACAGAACACTTCCAGAATTTTTGAGGATTATCCAGGTGCTTCTTGGTGCAACTTGAAACAAATGTTCATGTTTTTCTTAATGAGTAACAGTTTCCTCCCTGCAACTAGCCTCTTTCTCCCTTCCTTTTTGTTGTCTAAATGTCCATGCTTGTTGTCTAAATGTTTTTTCCTTGCTGTTTAAATATTTTTTTGCTTGCAACTGTGTAGTACTTTGCCCAAGATAAATTTCCCCATGGGGACAATAATAAAGTATATTCAAAATTCTATTCTATATTCTATTTCTGATGGGACAATTATAACCTCAGCCAAGGCAAGAGAGGCCTTTCAATGCTCCTCTGCTAACAAAAGTTGGGAAGGAAGTTGTTCTTCATGACTTCTTGAATGATTTTACACCTTGTTCTTGGGGTAGGTTTTCACAAGGTGGCCACTCCCATCTGGATCCCACTGCAAGTTGGTCTAGTGGTTAGTGTGTCTGCCTCTTGATTGGGAGATTGCAAGTTCTATTCGCGGTCAGGTTATACCAAAGACCATCTTAAAAAATGGTGCCTTCTGGCAAGGCATGCTGTAATACAGATGTCTTGTAATACAGAAACTCTTGTGGTTACCAGAGGACCAGCCCCCCACTATAACCCTAGTTATGTGAGAGGCTGAGGGCTATGGAAATTGGCATCACCTAATGTGCCATATGGTGTAGGAAGAACTTTAGACTAGGCCACTCCCATCTTGGAAGATTAATAAGTATTCCAAACATTATCCATTTGGCTTGAATTGTCATTCAGTGGAGCCCTAAAGGCTTAGAAATGGCTTCATGAACTTTTCCAATCTTGTGATAGGCGATCAAAAGATCTTTGGACAGATATCTCAGAGAATTTGAAGACCAAGTTCACATCTGAAGAAGGCATAACTGATACTTTGCACATCAAAGGGAAAAAAGCACTAAAGTACACTAAAGACCTTTTCACAGCAGTCTATATGCAAGACAATTTGAGAATGATTTATGAGGATCTCAGGATTTCGATGGCTGTATTTGACACAGTTAACCACAATATACGGTATGGATCTCTCTGCAGTTAGTATTACTGAGTCTTGTCTTGTTTAAATCATTTTACTCAGTAAGTTCTCATCAGAGAAACTAAAACAAAGATAGGTAGTGATGAGAAGAAGGAATATAAGTCTGGGCCTATTGGCACATTTTTGGCCATTACATCTTCTCTGGTAGTTCAGGAGGGGTGGCATGGTGGTGTAGTGGTTAGCACTGTCACCTCACAGCAAGAAGGTTCTGGGTTCAAGCCCAGTGGCTGATGGGGGCCTTTGTGTGTGGAGTTTGCATGTTCTCCCCGTGTCTGTGTGGGTTTCGTCTGGGTGCTCCGGTTTCCCCCACAGTCCAAAGACATGCTAATTGGTGGCTCTAAATTGACTGTAGGTGTGAATGTGAGTGTGAATGGTTGTCTGTGTCAGACCTGCAATAACCTGGTGACTTGTCCAGGGTGTACCTTGCCTCTCGCCCATAGTCAGCTGGGATAGGCTCCAGCTTACCTGCAACCCTGTAGAACAGGATAAGCAGCTACAGATAATGGATGGATGGGATGGATGTTGAATCCCATGTTTTGCAAATGAATAGTGTGTTGAATTAAAACAACGTTGAAGACAGCTCAGTCTCATCTCATTATCTTTAACCACTTTATCCTGTTCTACAGGGTCGCAGGCAAGCTGGAGCCTATCCCAGCTGACTACGGGCGAAAGGCAGGGTACACCCTGGACAAGTCACCAGGTCATCACAGGGCTGAGACATAGACACAGACAACCATTCACACCTACAGTCAATTTAGAGCCACCAATTAGCTTAACTGCATGTCTTTGAACTGTGGGGGAAACCGGAGCACCCGGAGGAAACCCACACAGACGCAGGGAGAACATGCAAACTCCACACAGAAAGGCCCTCGCCGACCACGGGGCTCGAACCCGGACCTTCTTGCTGTGAGGCGACAGTGCTAACCACTACACCACCATTGCCACCCGCACTGATCCCATGTTTTGAAAAATTGAAAATATTGTCTTGGGCCCTTTGGGGTGTCACTCATCCATGTGCAAAAGTGCAGAGTACGTGTGTCCAGCTGTGTCTATTTGCCAAGGTGAACAGACAGACAGAGAGCCAGACAGCCTTCCTTTAGTAGTATAGATTTCAGTTACTGAAATTATTATTATTTTTTTACTGCTAGTTTAGTTTTGGTTAACTATACAAAATAAATGTTTCTACGTATTATTTTTCAAAAATTCAGATTTTTGGCTAAAAATATTCAGCACTTAGACCAAAGGGTTAAAAATATATTCAGCACTGAAAGAGTTAATCAGGGTGAAATCAGTAGATCAGCTCGTGCAGAAAACAGGCTTGTGTAAACATGTCATGTCAGTCGCTGTCTCGTGAATTTAGGGTTATCCTAATCCAGGGCTTTTCAAAGTGTGCGGCGCGCCTCCCCTAGGGGGCGCCAGAGTTCTTCAGGGGGGAGGGGCAAAGTGAGGAAACATAAACCAGAATAAGTTACTATTGCGGACATTTAGCGAACTACAGCTAGCCTTTACCAGAGACAAAATGGATCAATTTTTAGTACCTAAAGCTACAGTGAGTGAGGAGACAGAGTCTGGGCCAAGCAAAAAATCAGACCCTCCAGGATTTCGCGATGTTGCGATTTGCAACTTCAACGCAAATTCAACCAATCCCTGCGAATTCAGGGCGGTGTTGCAATTATATCCAATCACCGCAACCTTCCCGCAAATTTGACCAATCGTTGGCGTTGTCTTGAGGTGACGTTGACAAACTACCTTCCGCCTTACTTCCGTGTATACGTTCAAGAGAAGCAGCATGCGCGCAGTGTTGCCAGATTGGGCGGTTTTAAGTGCATTTTGACGGGTTTTGAACATATTTTGGGCTGGAAAACATCAGCAGTATCTGGCAACATTGCATGATGTGCGAGTCAGTGTTTATGTAGGCTTAAATTCTGTTACTGAAAGTGTGTTATGTTTACAGTGAAGGACTGTGTGCACTTTACATTATTTTTTACTTAATACAAGAAATTAATGGATGCCAACATTTTTGCCAAAATGGTATTTTATTTTCCATTGTTTAGGCAGCTTCAGCATCATACTGTGAGATTCTGTTCAAATTGTTTTTTTTCTTCTATGAAGCCTGAGCCATTTATTTTATTAGTTTATAATTATTGTGTAATTTAGTCTTCAGGAGAGACTGCCTGCACACAGTACTAGTATTAATAGGTTTTTTTTCTTACATGAAAGCTGAGGCATTTATATTATATTTTAAGGTAACTTCATGTTGTGCTGTGAGGTTCTCTGCACTTTAACTTTTGAACCAACAGGTGCATTTGGATAAGTAAAGCCTATTTTTCTGCATTTTTGTAGTCCTGGTAATCTTTTATATTGGTAAAGTTGTTTATAGGACCATTTCTCAGTGTCTTTTTTTTTAATCAATAGTTTTTCAGTAATAACTTAATATTTAACATATCACTCAATTTTAATCACAAAAAGAGAAAATTGCAACAATTTCTCGCAACTTTCACTTCCTCCCGCAATGTAATCGCAACAAAAACCTAAAAAACACCGCAACTTTCATTGCAATTTTTTGAAAACCCCTCGCAACATCAGACATTTTAGCCCGCAACAATCACAAAAAAGGCCCGCGGAATCCTGGGGGGACTGAAAAAAGAAGGAAGTATGACCACGATTATTTAAAGTTTGGATTTTCATGGACTGGATCTGAAGATGCTCCACTGCCACAGTGTGTTGTCTGCCAAGAGGTGCTAGCTAACGATGCTATGAGATATTTAAAATGTGTAAAACAAGATGTTTTAAAAAGAAAAGCACAGATGTTTAAAATGTGTAAAAAAAAAAGATGTTTTAAAAAGCACAGATGTTTAAAATGTGTAAAAGAAAAAATGTGAACAATCATTTTTTTAAAAATACGAATGGAACATTAAGTATAGCAACAACAAAAATTGTGTGTGTGTGTGGGGGGGGCGCTGTTGTTTATTTGCTCTCTGAGGGGGGGCTGACTCTCTCACACTTTGAAAACCCCTGTCCTAATCCATCCTTCTCCATATCAGCACTCACGCTCTGAGATTTCAATCAGAAATTTCTCACACTCAAAGAAATCCAGCCATATAATGAGCATGTCACATTGTGCATTCTAAGATCGCTTAAACATTCTCTTCCAACGTCTGATCTTTATGATTATTCATCTGTGTTCATGAATCAGACAGAGTAAAGCCTTTTCTATAAAAATGAACAGAAAACAAGGCAACAGAGCGTCTCTGTGGATGGATAAGTGAACAGAAAGCCCACTTCTTTCTTTCTCTTCATCTTCCTTTCCAGCTGCCTGCATTCATTATCCTCCTCCATGACCATCTGCCTGAGAAGGTGGAGTGTGAAGAAGTCCTGGCACACGGACAGCATCGTACGAAAGCCAGAGACAGAGAAAGAGATGCAGATGGAGAAGAGGAGAAGAGCAGAGTCCACATTCAGGGTTTAATGCATGTTAATGTCGAGGTTGTGAGATGTACTGTGCAGTTAGATGTGTGTATCCCACCATCTGTTGCTACTGCAGTCAAATCAGGGTCTAATCTGTTGATAAAAGATTTTTAAAAAGTGCACAGTGATTTACGTCTATTCCTCATTTTTCTGACTAGCTTTCGTGAATTCTGTCCCTGATGCCTCCAGATCGAGGTTATTTCTGATATTGTTTTGTGTTGATGTTGCTTTTAATATAGAGAAAGACACACACACACACACACACACCGCACCGCAGTGTTTGGTCTCTCACGTCCAGCTGAATTCAGCCATGAAGCTTCTGGTGCTGTATCACACAGTGCAGCACTGCCAAGCTCCGCCTCTCCATCACCACAACACAGCTGGCTCCACCTCTCCATCACCACAACAAGGCCGGCTCCGCCTCTCCATCACCACAACACGGCCGGCTCCGCCTCTCCATCACCACAACAAGGCCGGCTCCGCCTCTCCATCACCACAACATGGCCGGCTCCACCTCTCCATCACCACAACAAGGCCAGCTCCGCCTCTCCATCACCACAACACGGCTGGCTCCGCCTCTCCATCACCACAACAAGGCCGGCTCCGCCTCTCCATCACCACAACACAGCCGGCTCCGCCTCTTCATCACCACAACACAGCCGACTCCACCTCTCCATCACCACAACACGGCCGGCTCCGCCTCTCCATCACCACAACACGGCCCGCTCCTCCTCCTTTCTTTCTATTTCTTTCTCTACACCTCTGTTTCACTTCACTCCTTATCAAGTTCCTTTTCTATCAACATTCATCCCTCGTTTTCAGGAATCCTTTCTCTGTTCATCTGGTGCAGTTTCTCAGACTTCATACTTTTATTCTGACTTTATACCATTTCTGATATTTCTCTCTCTCTCTCCCCAATTTCATCCTCTCTCTTGCTCTCTTTCTCCCCTATTACCGGTATTCTCTCTCTCATTATCTATCCCTCTCTCTCTCCATTCTCATTTTCTATCTCTCTCTCCCTTTTTCTCTCTCATTATTTCTCTCCCTCTCCCCTTTCTCTTATTCTCATTCTCTCACACTCTTTCTCTCTCTTCCCCCTTCTTTCACTCTCTCTCCCTCACTCTCATTCTCTCTCTTGCTCTCTTTCTCTCTCCCCCCCACTCTCTCTCCCCCTTATTCTTTCTCTTTCTCTCTCCCCCTCCCCTCTCACTCTCTCTCTCACTCTCCCCCTCATTCTTATTTTCTCTCTCATCTCTTTCCCCCTTTCTCTCACTCTTTCTCTCATTCTCTTTCCCACCTCTCTCTCTCATTCTCTTTCCCCCTCTCTCATTCTCTTTCCCCCTCACTCTTTTTTTCTCTCTCTTTCTTATTCTCTTCCCCCTCACTCTTTTTTCTCTCTCATTCTCTTTCCCCCTCTCTCTCACTCTTTTTATCTCTCTCACTCTTTCCCCTTCTCTCTCACTCTTTCTCGCTCTCATTCTCTTTCCCCCACCCCTTTCTCACTCTTTTTCTCTCATTCTCTTTCCCCCTCTCTCTCACTCCTTCCCCCTCTCTCTCACTCTTTTTCTCTCTCATTCTCTTTCCCCGCTCTCTCTCACACTCTTTTTTTCTCTCTCTCATCTCTTTCCTCTCTCTCTCTCTCTCTCCCCCTGTCTCATTCTCATTTTCTCTCCCCCTCGTTCCAGTATGAATAAATAAATAAATAAATAAACACTGGTGTTACTATCCGTGTCTGGCTGACACACCGTGAGAGAGATGGAGATCTTCCAGACTTCCTGGACTGTTGTTCTGAACGTGCAGATGTGTGGAGCGTGTAGATCATTCTACACGCTGACGCAAAATAATGAATCTCTTTTCTCCGTCCCCTCATGCGGTCTCACATCCAACCCGGTTTATTTATAAACCCCATGATCACAAACCCCTTCTCAGTGAGCATTACAGACCCTCATCATCACCAACCACCACATCACATCACCACTGCTTCACTCTCTAGAACAGCAGCCCTGACAGCTGCAAATCACAGCTGTACACAAACACACTCATTCTATTATGTGATCGTTTCTATAGTAACAGCTCCTTCACAGAGACTCATACAGCAAACAGCTCAAAGAATAAACACATCTCGAATTGTTGATGAATGAAAGAAGAGAGAGAAAAAGAGGCTGACTGAGGGAATGGCTATTTATAGCTGCTATAATGCAAGTGAGAACAGGAAGTAATTAAATGTTGCTGTAAATGGATAAAAAAAAGTATGACATGTTTTAATTAATAAGAAGTGTAATCATTGTTAAATCGCAGGGGTATAAGAGGAATAAAACACTTCATGGTGCATTGTTATACGCAGATTACTTTCGAATGTGTTTTATTCCGTACTTAAACCATAGCACTGTTAGATTCTGGGAATAATTTGTGATGTTAATTGATGGGGGGCTGAAACAGCTTGTTTGTTTAGTAGGTATGGATTGTGTTTATTGATCAGCTCATTTATACCTCATATGATGTAAATCCGCACATGGATTATCCACTGGTGTGTAAACATCACACACACTGAAGTGTGACTCAAACATGACTCACAATGAGGATTAAATGTTCAGATTAAAGCTCAGACCTGAAGCTTCATTATTTATTGCTTTCACAAATACAAAGGGGGCGGCACGGTGGTGTAGTGGTTAGTGCTGTCGCCTCACAGCAAGAAGGTCTGGGTTCGAGCCCCGTGGCCGGCGAGGGCCTTTCTGTGCGGAGTTTGCATGTTCTCCCCGTGTCCGCGTGGGTTTCCTCCGGGTGCTCCGGTTTCCCCCACAGTCCAAAGACATGCAGGTTAGGTTAACTGGTGACTCTAAATTGAGCGTAGGTGTGAATGTGAGTGTGAATGGTTGTCTGTGTCTATGTGTCAGCCCTGTGATGACCTGGCGACTTGTCCAGGGTGTACCCCGCCTTTCGCCCGTAGTCAGCTGGGATAGGCTCCAGCTTGCCTGCGACCCTGTAGAACAGGATAAAGCGGCTAGATAATGAGAATGAGATGAGACAAATACAAAGAGTTTTTGACTGGCGTTAATATTTTAATGTCCGATAACGTCGATGAACAGCAGCAGTGTTACAGTGAGGGATGCGTTCACCATTAACCAACAAGAACCAATAACAGCATGGCATCGAGTCTTTTATTCCACAGCAATTTACCAACAGGAATAATTTTACATTTATGAAACAATAGGTAAAAGAATCAAAGGTCACCGCTCATCTGTGGCAAGGTGCAGGATTAAGTGAAAACTTTGAGTAAATAGAATACAAATCCGCACACTTGAAGTCTGTGCAATGATTTCTTTACTGAGAAAGCAAGCTTTCGGTCGCTAGACCTTCATCAGGCAGAGTGCATAGTCCAACAAACAGTGCTGAGGCAAGGCAAGGCAAGTTTATTTATATAGCACATTTCATACACAATGGCAGTTCAATGTGCTTTACAGAAGCAAAAACAAAAACAGTAAACAATAGAGAAATAAAATTACATAAAATAATTTTATTTTTAATCTAAAACAATTAATTAAAAGAATTAAAAGAAAATAATAAGAATTAAACAACAGTAGAAATAAAATAATAAAATGCCAAAAAGAAAAAAGAAGAAAAAGAAACCAGCGGAATAAAATAGAATAAAATTAAAGTAAATTTAAAACATGCAGAGAAAGTAAAGATTATAAAAAATGTAAAAATATTAATTATTTAACAGAAAGCATCTGAAAACAGCTTGGTCTTTAACCTAGATTTGAGCATTTTTAATGTCCTCTGGCAGTTGGTTCCATAGCTGTACTGCATAGTAGCTAAAAGCTGCTTCACCACACTTTGTTTTAACAACTGGTTTTAATAGTAAATTTTTCTGTTTTGATCTGGTAGATCTGATTGGGTTAGGCTGCTGCAACATATCAGAGAGGTAATTGGGCCCTGTACCATTTAGAGATTTATACACCAGCAGCAATGCTTTAAAGTCAATTCTGTAGCTTACTGGAAGCCAGTGAAGGGACCTTAGAATTGGGGTAATGTGCTCTGTTCTTTTTGTTCGTGCTGAGTTAATACAGCTTAATTAGTCTTAATTAGGAGCACCTGTAGTCAGTGCTGCAGCCACACTGTGTCAGTAGAGCATCATGGGAAATGTAGTGAAAATAGTCATGAAACATCTCATCTCATCCCATCTCATCTCATTATCTCTAGCCGCTTTATCCTGTTCTACAGGGTCTCAGGCAAGCTGGAGCCTATCCCAGCTGACTACGGGCGAAAGGCGGGGTACACCCTGGACAAGTCGCCAGGTCATCACAGGGCTGACACATAGACACAGACAACCATTCACACTCACATTCACACCTACGCTCAATTTAGAGTCACCAGTTAACCTAACCTGCATGTCTTTGGACTGTGGGGGAAACCGGAGCACCCGGAGGAAACCCACGCGGACACGGGGAGAACATGCAAACTCCGCACAGAAAGGCCCTCGCCGGCCACGGGGCTCGAACCCAGGACCTTCTTGCTGTGAGGCGACAGCGCTAACCACTACACCACCGTGCCGCCCGTCATGAAGCATATAAGAAAAAAGAACAAGTCCATGCTGTGTACACATCAGGCTCCCGCCATCATAAAACAAAGCATAAACAGTTCAACATTCAATAAACAATTCAGAATTAAATAAATACACTCATGTCAAAATCCTCGTTTAGACCTGATGGTTGTAGTGCTTCTAATGTATATATCCAAAAGAGTTCCCGTTGGCATAACTTCTTATCAACGTCACCCCCTCTGTGTAAGGTGACTTGTTCTATACCTCTAAATCTGAGTGAGGAAACAGGATGTGACTGATCATTAAAGTGACAGGCAACAGGATAGTTTACATCTTTCCTCCTAAAAGAACTCTTATGTTCGCTAATTCTTTGTTTCAGAGGGCGGATGGTTTTACCTATGTAAATTTTGTCACATGGACATGTTAACATATAGATAACATTCTTTGTGTTACATGTGATGATCCCCCTGATTCCAAAGGTTTTCCCAGTTCTAGGGTGCTTAAAAGTAGTCTGGCTAACGCGACTGCAAAGCTCTACGAGCTATTGGTCTGGCCAAGATATTAAGCCCAACCGTTTCCCAGAGCCCGTGGTTGACCCGCCTCCCTGAAATGCCTCAGTTTGCTACTGGTCAAAGCCAGAAAAGGCTGTGACGAAGCTTAAACCAATCACATCACTCTTTCTTCTGACGTATGTGACGCGACGGGGCTAACTGGTAGATTAAACTCTTACCGAAGCCGGTCGGGAGCAAGGCGAAAACGTCCTTCCTTTCAATAAATACCTCCAGGGCTGCTCTTTGCTCCATTTTCAATGAGAACTTCCCGTTGAATGCTTCCAATACAGCATCTATGCGTAATAGATGCGGAAGCGTGAATGAAGCGCTTCCGGCATAGATTCTGTAAACAATCTATGGCTTCCGGTCGCAGTTGTACTACGTCAGTGCCTTGAACACGCCTCTACCCAGGGCCGTTGGAGATGCTCAAAGTTGATTGGTTCCCGATTTTTCGGGAGCTTGGAAGAGCTGTAGATACAGTAGCTTGCCTGGCCAGACTAAGCTTGCAACAGGCCCTCATGTTGCGTCACGCTTAGGATGGGCGGGCCCAGGCTAGCTTAAAAGTGTTTGTTTTCACTGAGTTGTGACAATGAGCACAATTTCAACAGGGATAATTCCCTTCTAATGGGAGTTAATAGAGTCTGTTTCGGAGGAGGTAAGATGGTAGCTCTGACCAATTTATTACAGAGGTTTGGTCCTCTTTTGTAGACAAAAAGAGGTGGATCCTGAAAAAGTGCAAACAAGACTGGATCTGTGGTTAGAATATGCCAGTGTTTCAGAATTTTTTTTTTTTTTGATAATGTGGGCCTGGGGAGTGTATAGTATGTAGTGATACAAGAGACTGATAATATACATTAGAAGCACTACAACCATCAGGTCTAAACGAGGATTTTGACATGAGTGTATTTATTGAATTCTGAATTGTTTATTGAATGTTGAACTGTTTATGCTTTGTTTTATGATGGCGGGAGCCTGATGTGTACACAGCATGGACTTGTTCTTTTTTCTTATATGTTTCATGACTATTTTCACTACATTTCCCATGATGCTCTACTGACACAGAGTGGCTGCAGCACTGACTACAGGTGCTCCTAATTAAGGCCATGTACACACGTAGCCGGGTATTTTTAAAACCGAACATTCCCCCCCCCCCTTTATAAAAATGTTTTATCCACACCACCTCGTCTTCGAAAAAAATCCCTTCCACACATAACCGAACATCTGTGTTTTCAATCACATTCATAAGCATTCCAAACCTGTAGATGGCATTATTTCCCCAAATCCTACCCCCTAATCACATCAGAATAGCCCTCTGTTGGCGTCACTTCCGCCTAAACATAAAACATGGCGCCAAGCTCGTTCGTCTGGACAGACTCGGAGACAGAATTGCTTCTAAACACAATTTTGGAGTATAAACTTCAAAAGACGCAAAAAAAAAACGTTGATTGGGAATCTTGTCAAAGCAAATATGTGGACATATTGACCCTGTTCTTGGAGCAGTATCCCGCGGAGAGTTCTAACGACTTCCCTCATGAAAGGGGCGAGCTAGTCAGGGCAGATTTGTTGTCATTTTTTTTGGCGCAGATTGTGACGTTCTAAAACGCAAAACTCCGGTTATCTCTGTCTACACGAAAAGGCATACACGGAGTTTTCAAAAATCTTCACTTTGCCCGGAGTTTTTTTAAATATTCGTTTTTGATGTGTTTTCATGTGGATGACAGGCCAAAACGTAGAAAAATATCTAAAATTTAGCAGATACCCGGCTACGTGTGGACGTGGTCTAAAACTAATTAAGATGTATTAACTCAGCACTGTTTGTTGGACTCTGCACTCTGCCTGATGAAGGTCTAGCGACCGAAAGCTTGCTTTCTCAGTAAAGAAATCATTGCACAGACTTCAAGTGTGCGGATTTGTATTCTATTTACTACATTTATGAAACAACAACAATAACATCATTCTCCTCTATTTATAGTTGTATTCATATTTTAATATTGTCCACAAAACAAGTTAGCTCCTGTTCTCACTTACACTGATCAGCCATAACCTTAAAACCACTGACAGGTGAAGAAGTGAATAACATCGATTATCTCATTACAGTGGCACCTGTCAAGCAGTGGGATATATTGCTGGGTTTCAGTCACATGACTTTGCTTCGTGGTTTTACCGGAAGTGAAATAGCTGGCGGTCTAAACGGCTGCCGTAGTGCAAACAACTAGCAATAACTTATCAGAGTACGCTCATAATCTAGAAGCCACTGCTGGCTTTAGATATATTCAGAAGATTGCTACAGTGGTGCTTGAAAGTTTGTGAACCCTTTAGAATTTTCTATATTTCTGCATAAATATGACCTAAAATATCATCAGATTTTCACACAAGTCCTAAAAGTAGATAAAGAGAACCCAGTTAAACAAATGAGACAAAAATATTATACTTGGCCATTTATTTATTGAGGAAAATGATCCAATATTACATATCTGTGAGTGGCAAAAGTATGTGAACCTTTGCTTGCAGTATCTGGTGTGACCCCCTTGACCAGCAATAACTGCAACTAAATGTTTCCAGTAACTGCTGATCGGTCCTGCACACCGGCTTGGAGGAATTTTAGCCCATTCCTCCATAAAGAACAGCTTCAACTCTGGGATGTTGGTGAGTTCCCTCACATGAACTGCTCATTTCAGGTCCTTCCACAACATTTCCATTGGATTAAGGTCAGGACTTTGACTTGGCCATTCCAAAACATTAACTTTATTCTTCTTTAACCATTCTTTGGTAGAATGACTTGTGTGCTTAGGGTCGTTGTCTTGCTGCATGACCCACCTTCTCTTGAGATTCAGTTCATGGACAGATGTCCTGACATTTTCCTTTAGAATTCACTGGTATAATTCACAATTCATTGTTCCATCAATGATGGCAGGCCGTCCTGGCCCAGATGCAGCAAAACTGGCCCAAACCATGATACTACCACCACCATGTTTCACAGATGGGATAAGGTTCTTATGCTGGAATGCAGTGTTTTCCTTTCTCCAAACATAATGCTTCTCATTTAAACCAAAAGGTTCTATTTTGGTCTCATCTGTCCACAAAACATTTTTCCAATAGCCTTCTGGCTTGTCCACGTGATCTTTAGCAAACTGCAGATGAACAGCAATGTTCTTTTTGGAGAGTAGTGATTTTCTCCTTGCAACCCTGCCATGCACACCATTGGTGTTCAGTGTTCTCCTGATGGTGGACTCATGAACATTAACATTAGCCAATGTGAGAGAGGCCTTCAGTTGCTTAGAAATTACCCTGGGGTCCTTTGTGACCTCGCCGACTATTACACGCCTTGCTCTTGGAGTGATCTTTGTTGGTCGACCACTCCTGGGGAGGGTAACAATGGTCTTGAATTTCCTCCATTTGTACACAATCTGTCTGACTGTGGATTGGTGGAGTCCAAACTCTTTAGAGATGGTTTTGTAACCTTTTCCAGCCTGATGAGCATCAACAATGCTTTTTCTGAGGTCCTCAGAAATTTCCTTTGTTCATGCCATGATACACTTCCACAAACATGTGTTGTGAAGATCAGACTTTGATAGATCCCAGTTCTTTAAATAAAACAGGGTGCCCACTCACACCTGATTGTCATCCCATTGATTGAAAACACCGGACTCGAATTTCACCTTCAAATGAACTGCTAATCCTAGAGGTTCACATACTTTTGCCACTCACTGATATGTAATATCGGATCATTTTCCTCAATAAATAAATGGCCAAGTATAATATTTTTGTCTCATTTGTTTAACTGGGTTCTCTTTATCTACTTTTAGGACTTGTGTGAAAATCTGATGATGTTTTAGGTCATATTCAGGCAGAAATATAGAAAATTCTAAAGGGTTCACAAACTTTCAAGCACCACTGTATGTGCAATGGAATCGACCCCTACAGTCTGGAAAAGAAGGATTTGTCATACGATCTGGAAAACTCCCCTTCAGTCGAGTTCCCCGACATCTCGAACTATCTGGTGTTGCAGACGTCCTTCTACACCACAAAACAGATGAAAGTGTGGAAGAGTACGGAGGCTTACAGCTTTTTTGTATGTGGCTGGGTAAAGGACTTCACTATCAAGTCACTGCTGCATGAATCCTGGATTGTTTTTGCCCGTGTATGTTTTTTTTTTAAGCTTTTCGTTTGCGTCTTTACAACGAAACACTGGAAGTTGAAGTGTAAAGAAACAACAATTGGCTTGATTCTCACTTGTGTTGGCTCTTATCTCTCAGCTAAATCATTCACAAAGATCATCAGAAACCCCTTTAAAGACCTGGATCTTAGTTCAACAAGACGGAGAAGTGATCACGGCGCATTGCAACTGTACGGCTGGGGAAGAATTTTGTCACGACCTTCATGCATACGGACTTTGTGAGGAGTGAGGAGTAAACAAAGAAACAGCTGGGGACTTTAGCACTTCGTGACTAAAAAAGTACCGTAAAATAATGACACATAGCAAGAAAAGTACTTGGAGAACACTAAGGACAGAGCTGAGAGGGAAATACAAACCTTTCACCAAGTGATCACTGCAAACTTGAGCATGCTTCAACTCGGCTCCCTTTGATTTCAGTCAGAGGTTCAAAATCCACCTTTCTCCACGTCTTTTTGTGAAATCCCGTGTTCGTTCACCCTTTTTTTTTATTAGTTCATGGAGAACCCTGAAGAAACTTTTATCAATTTCACAGTTTTATTGATTCGAACAACCTAAAACAACGCAAGCATAAGGCATTTTTCATGCGAGCAATGCACCTTCTCCGTACAAACGCTTTGTCAACTGAGCTTTGGTAGACCACCAGCTAAAGTTTTGGATAACTAATGAGGCAGATGTGACGTCATGTGAAACCCAGCAATTAGGCAGCAAGAGAACAGTCAGTTCTTGAAGTTGACATGTTGGAAGCAGGAAAAATGGGCAAAACTTTCTGTTTCAGCCAGCATTAACTTTTTCAGCAGTTTGTGCTACAGTAGCTCTTCTGTTCTTCTGGATTGGACCATATGGGCTAGCCTTCATATCCCATGCGAATCAATGAGCCTTCGACACCCATGACTCTGTTGCTGGTTCACTGGTTCTCCTTTGAATCCCTGGACCACTTTTGTTCAGTACTAACCACTGCATACCGCTAACATCCTACAAGATGTACCATTTTGGTACATCTTTGGCCCCCTTTTTTTAAACCATTTGTACAAAATCTTGGGGTAACGTTTGACAGTGGGCTTAAATTTGATAAACAGATTAGTTCTGTTGTTAGAACAAGCTTTTTTCAACTTCGTCTCTTGGCCAAAGCGAAGCCATTTCTCAGTCGGCAGGATCTCGAGAAGGCAATTCATGCATTTATCAGTTCGAGACTGGACTATTGTAATGCCCTGTATGTTGGCCTCAGCCAGTCTTCAATTTTACGTCTTCAGCTTGTACAGAACGCTGTGGCCCGATTTTTAACAAGCACGTCTAGACGTGAACACATTACTCCTGTGTTGTCGTCACTCCATTGGCTTCCAGTCCGTTTTAGAATTGATTTTAAACTTCTGTTGTTTGTTTTTAATGCCATCAATGTCCTGGCTCCCTCTTACTTGTCTGAGATTTTAACTATCCATGATCATGGTAGAGCCCTGCGTTCTTCGGGTCAGCTTCTGTTAGAAGTTCCAAGGTCGAGATATAAACAGTGGGGTGATCGTTCTTTTGCTGTCGCTGCTCCCAGACTGTGGAACAATCTGCCCCCCGACATTCGCACCACTATTGATCCCGGCCTTTTTAAATCAAAGTTGAAGACCTACTTTTTTAGATTGGCATACAATCCTGACTAGGGGAGTCTTGTTTCTGAGGGGTGCTTTGTTTCGTCTGTTTTATTTCATGTACTTCTGAAAGGCTTTTGGTAATCTGCAGCACGGTGGCACCTTCCGCAGTTAAAACCTGTGTTTTTATGTGTTTTGGTGTTCTGTTTTATGACTTTGATGTAAAGCACTTTGGGTACCTTTTGGTTATTGTAAAGGGCTATATAAATAAAATTTGATTGATTGATTGATTGATTGATTGATTGATTGATTGATTGATTGATTGATTGATTTTGGAGATGCTCAGACCCAGTCATCCAGCCATCGCAATTTGTCAAAGTGTCTCAGATCCTTACACTTGCCCATCAACTTCAAAAACTTACTGTTCTCTTGCTGCCTAATATATCCCACCCCTTAACAGGTGCCACCGTAATGAGATAATCGATGTTATTTTATCCACATTCAATGGATATGTGCAATCGCATGCTCTGATTGACTGCTGTATTACTAGAATATCAGATGATATTCAATGAGTGGAGAAAAACAAAATGGCAGCTTTGGTGTGAAGTATTTAAAAGAAACAGAAATAGCTAAAAGAATATCTTTTTTTTTCCCAATATCTCCTGTTCTACACTCCAGCCCAGTCGGTGGCAGTAATGCACCTTTAAGTTGGTTTGCCAACCACCAAAAAACCCTAAAGAAAAAGAAGAAAATGGCTGAGCATGTTGTTGAACCAACTGAGGATGAAATAAAAACTCTACTCGAAAACAAAACCCCAAAAATAAGCAAAAAAATATGGAATAAAAGTATTTGATGGTAATAATGTATCTTTTTTTATTTTTCAAGAATTATTATTATTGCATTTTTCACAAATTGCTCCTGTCATTTCACCGGATTGTTTACATTCTTAATCTTTAAGCATAAAAATTTGTTTAATTTTTTTAGACTGGTTCAAAAGCTCAAAGAAGTTTGAAAATTACAGAACTGAAATGTCCAAGGAAGAATTAAATAAATGTTTAAAGCTATTCTAAACCTCAGCACTACAGCAAGACGGCACTTTCTACGAAAAACAACACTAAAGTCAATTCGTGCCATCATCGATAGGTTTTTAAGAAGTCCGCCTGAGCGGAAATGATTTTGTCGGACGTTTTGTATAAAGTTTTTATTTATCAAATTTTGCAAAAAATAAAAAAAATGCTCTGTTTCTCAAAATCCAGTGAATGTGGATAAAATAAAACAGTTATTCCACTCAATGTCAGTGCTACGTGCCTCGTCGGCTATCAGCTCATGTACGACTTGATTTCGTGGAATAACTGTTAAATAGTAGCTATAAACAAACTATTGTTCCTTCACCAGACTCGAAGATGAGACAAAAAAATCGCAGCTTGTCATATAACCAAAGAAACTGGAAAAAAGCACTAGAGACTCCTTCCATGAAACATCTCCTTACTTTAAGAAAGCGTCACCATATCACACACACTTTTTAATCCATTTACATGGAGCGTCCACTGTGACTGAGCTGTTACTATAGAAACAATAACGTTTAACATCAGAACCAGCGCATTAATATAATCTGCGATCTGCAGCTGCACGACTGTCAGAGCTGCTGTTACAGAAAGCTAATCAACACCTGGCAACCAATCAGGATTCTGTAGCTGTATTAAAGTTTATGGAAATAATCCCAAACCCAACTCTATTCCAAGCAGTTTACACAGAATCATGAGGAGCGTTTTATAAAATAATCAAATACAGTATGAGGTTTGGGCGGCACGGTGGTGTAGTGGTTAGCGCTGTCGCCTCACAGCAAGAAGGTCCGGGTTCGAGCCCCGTGGCCGGCGAGGGCCTTTCTGTGCGGAGTTTGCATGTTCTCCCCGTGTCCGCGTGGGTTTCCTCCGGGTGCTCCGGTTTCCCCTACAGTCCAAAGACATGCAGGTTAGGTTAACTGGTGACTCTAAATTGAGCGTAGGTGTGAATGTGAGTGTGAATGGTTGTCTGTGTCTATGTGTCAGCCCTGTGATGACCTGGCGACTTGTCCAGGGTGTACCCCGCCTTTCGCCCGTAGTCAGCTGGGATAGGCTCCAGCTTGCCTGCGACCCTGTAGAACAGGATAAAGCAGCTACAGATAATGAGATGAGTATAAGGTTTATTTTAAAGGAAATAAAGTGTCAGAAGGGCTGAGATCCCATGTGTCCTCTTTCGCTACAGTGCCTTGAAAAAGTATTCATACCCCTTGAACTTTTTCACATTTTTCCACCTTACAACCACGAACTTAAAAGTTTTTTATTGAGATTTTGTGTGATAGACCAACACAGAGTAGCACATAATTGTGAAGTGAAACGAAAATGATACTGTAAATGGTCTTCAAAATTTTAAACAAATAAAAATCTGAAAAATGTGATGTGCATTAGTATTCAGCCCCCCTGCATCAATACTTTGTAGAGCCACCTTTTGCTGCAATTACAGCTGCAAGTCTTTTGTGGTATGTCTCTACCAGCTTTGCACATCTAGACACTGAAATTTTTGCCCATTCTTCTTTGCAAAATAGCTCAAGCTCAACCAGATTGGATGGAGAGCGTCTGTGAACAGCAATTTTCAAGTCTTGATGCTCAATGGGATTTAGGTCTGGACTTTGACTGGGCCATTCTAACACATGAATATTCTTTGATCTAAACCATTCCATTGTAGCTCTGGCTGTATGTTTAGGGTCATTGTCTTGCTGGAAGGTGAATCTCCTTCCCAGTCTCAAGTCTTTTGCAGCCTCCAACAGGTTTTCTTCCAGGATTGCCCTGTATTTAGCTCCATCCATCTTCCCATCAACTCTGACCAGCTTCCCTGTCCCTGCTGAAGAAAAGCATCCCCATAGCATGATGCTGCCACCACCATGTTTCACAGTGGGGATGGTGTGTGCAGGGCGATGAGCAGTGTTAGTTTTCCGCCACACGTAGCGCTTAGCATTTAGGCCAAAAAGTTCAACTTTGGTCTCATCTGACCAAAGCACCTTCTTCCA
Organism: Neoarius graeffei; assembly: GCF_027579695.1. NCBI lineage: Eukaryota > Metazoa > Chordata > Actinopteri > Siluriformes > Ariidae > Neoarius > Neoarius graeffei. The sequence continues at coordinate 96,679,276 of NC_083574.1, read as the reverse complement.
CATGTTTGCTGTGTCCCCTACATGGCTTCTTATGCCTGTCTTTCAACAATGGCTTTCTTCTTGACACACTTCCAAAAAGGCCAGATTTGTGGAGTGTACGACTTATAGTTGTCCTGTGCACAGATTCTCCCACCTGAACCGTGGATTTCTGCAGCTCCTCCAGAGTGATCATGGGCCTCTTGGCTGCTTCTCTGACTGCTTCTCTGCTCTCCTTGCTCTCTCTATCGGTTTAGGTGGACGGCCATGTCTTGGTAGGTTTGCAGTTGTGCCATACTTTTTCCAGTTTTGAATGATGGATTGAACAGTGCTTCTTGAGATGTTCAGAGCTTGGGATATTTTTTTTATAACCTAACCCTGCTTTAAACTTCTCCAGAACTTTATCCCTGACCTGTCTGGTGAATTCTTTGGTCTTCATGATGCTGTTTGTTCTTCAGTGTTCTCTACCAAACCACTGAGGCCTTTACAGAACAAGTGTATTTATGCTGAGAGTAAATTACACACAGTAGGACCATATTAACTAATTAGATGACTTCTGAAGGCAATTGGATTGTATTTAGAGGTATCAGAGCACAGGGGGCTGAATACTAATGCACACCACATTTTTCAGATTTTTATTTGTTTAAAATTTTAAAGACCATTTATCATTTTTGTTTCACTTCACAATTATGTGCTACTCTGTGTTGGTCTATCACATAAAATTTCAATAAAAAACTTTTAAGTTCATGGTTGTAAGGTGGAAAAATGTGAAAAAGTTCAAGGGGTATGAATACTTCTTCAAGGCACTGTAATTAGGCATGTTTTGCTAATGTAACTCAAATGGCTCTGGAAATTTGGCTGAACACCTGAAAGTGAAAAAGGATTTGAGTGTGTGAGGGGAAAAAACAGGAGAGAATCTACAACCTTCATCACACAGGTCAGGTCTGATCCAGCTGATACACTGAGAGACCTGTTTTCTGAAGAATCTGATTCTCTCTCATACACCCCACACACACACACACATGCTGTAACACAATTTATGTGTACATGTAGAGTAGCGTAGCCCCTTGGCACTGCTGTTACTGGGCACTGGGAGGCACAGTGGTGTAGTGGTTAGCACTTTTGCCTCACAGCAAGAAGATTCTGGGTTCAAGCCCAGCGGCCAGCGGGGGCCTTTCTGTGTGGAGTTTGCATGTTCTCCCCGTGTCCGCGTGGGTTTCCTCTGGGTGCTCCGGTTTCCCCCACAGTCCAAAGACATGCAGTTAGGTTAACATGGGGTGGCCTTGGGCTGAAGTGCCCTTGAGCAAGGTACCTAACCCAGACTGCTCCCTGGATGCTGTAGTATGGCTGGCCACTGCTCTGGGTGTGTGTACACATGTTCACTGCTTCAGATGGGTTAAATGCAGAGGATGAATCTCACCGTGCTTGAAGTGTGCATGTGACAAATAAAGATTTCTTCTTCTTCTTCTTCTTCTTCTTCTTCACTGCAACACTAGGTGGTCAGTGTCTTGTGGGGATTCCTGACATTTAGGGCATACTGGGGATGCAAACTGTTTGCATACAAATGATGCAAACTGGCAGCTGTTCTGGCATGTCTTGATCTAAGCCTGCTTGCTTGAGTCCACTGTCTTCTAGTTTGGTTGAGGAAGTCAGGTAGTGGATTGGTGGGTGTAAAGTTTGGATGTCCAAGAATTGGAAAAACAAGCAAAATGGTTGTGATATTTTACTCAAAACAAAAGGCACATTCTCCATACACGTACATAACATCAGAACATCTATCGTATCTCTCTCTACTTCCTGTCTACTCCGTATCGTACTGCATTAGTCTCCGCGCCCTCTAGTGGTATGAAATTGAAAGTACATGTGAACACAACATCCCCCCCTTTCCTTAAAGATTAATTCTTCCACTTACAGGACAGCACGAACTTAAACTTCTTTGACTATTAGATTTAAATCTCTAGAGCAGAATCGAAATTTAAACTTTGAATGAAAATTAAGTAACAAGTAATATATGTCAACACTAGACTGTTAGACTACATAATCTGAAATTAAAATGGTATAACAACAACTAAAAGATGCAAGAATGATTACAGCATTAACAGTCTAGGTACTTTAGGTCTCATAGTCTTTGAGCCAGTCTGGTGGCTTACGTGCTCTGGCAGGACGGTCTTGTGCTTGTTGGTTAGGTCTTGGTTCAGTTTGTTCTTCCAGACCCTTCATCGGCAGATCTGGAGATTCTGGTGGCTTGGCAGGTACAGAAGCCAAACAGGAAGCATGCCAGGTTTTTCCATCATCCAGGATGTAGGTGCTTTGACCCACTTGCCTCTTGATCTTGATTGGTGTAGAGAACTTCTGGTGTCCCTTTGGAACATGTACAGGTTTCCGTACTCGCACACTATCCCCTTCTCGGAATGAAGGAGTGCGAGCTCCCCGTCTGGCATCAAAATACTTTTTCATGTGAGACTGACGAAGGGAAACTCTGGAACGAACCTCATCATCATGAGCTGTTACAGGCGGAGGAGCAAGAACATTCAACTTTGTTCTCATTTTGCGACCATGCATGAGCTCGAATGGTGATGCATTTGTCATTGCATGAGGAGTAGCACGGTATGCCTGGAGGAAGTCAGTTGTTGCAGATTTCCACTGTTTGTTCTGAAGGATTGCACTTTGGATCCAGGCTTTGAAGACTCTGTTGAATCTCTCTATGGCACCATTTGAGGAAGGGTGGTACACAGATGAATGGATGTGAGTAATTCCCCGGTCTTTGAGGAATGAAGAGAAGGCAGCAGACATAAATTGTGGGCCATTGTCTGTGACCAGAGATTCTGGATTGCCATAGCGACTGAAAACACTTCCGAGGAATCCCAAGACTGTCTCAGTAGTGACTGTCGATGCAAAAGCGACTTCTGGCCACTTTGAATAGTAATCTGTGAGAGTGATTGCAAACTTGCAGTCCCATGATGCAGTTTCAAATGGTCCAACTACGTCCATTCCCAGCTTACTCCATGGGCCTTCAGGTAAAGGTACAGGTTGCAAAGGTGCTTCACAAACTCTTGCTGACTTGTCCATCTTTTGACACAGTGAGCAGGTGGAGATCTCAGCACGAACCAGTGTGTCCATACACGGGAACCAGTACAGATCCCGCAGTCGCTGCTTTGTCCGAACAATACCTTGATGGCCTTCATGTGCTAGAGCAATCAGCGTGCTGCGCAAGGAGACAGGTACAACTAGGCGCGACCCTCTGAACACCAAGTTGTCCTTCACACTCATTTCGTCTCTGATCTTAAAATATGGCTGAAGCACTGGATTCATGGCCTTTGCAGAGGGAGGCCACTTTTGGATAATTTGCTGACGCAAAGAAGCAAGTTCAGGGCACGAAGAAGAAGCGTCTTCAAACTCAGCAGCAGTCAATGAGACAGGGGCCATGGACAACAAGGCTACCAGTTCTGGTTCCATGTCTCCAGTGAGAGGGGAAGCGGTAGGCAGAGGTAAGCGTGAAAGGCAGTCAGCCGTATGGTTCAAAGATCCGGCACGGTATTCAATGTCATACGTGAAGCAGAGAAGACGAGCAGACCAACGTGCTACACGCATTCCTGCATGGTCAGCTCCTTTTGTAGAGAGAAGAGTTGTCAGGGCCTGATGGTCGGTACGAAGGGTGAACCTCCGGCCCCACAGGTAGGTCCTCCACTTCTCTACAGCCCAGACACAGGCGAGAGCTTCTTTCTCAACTGTAGAGTATTTTCTCTCAGCTGGTGTCAGGGTTCTTGATGCGAACGCCACTGTGCGCTCTGTATGGTCTGAATGTAGTTGTGTGAACACAGCTCCCAGGCCGTAATCTGATGCATCTGTTGAAATTATTGTTGGAAAATCGGGGTTGAATAACGCAAGTGCAGGGCTGTCAATGAGCAATTGTTTCACTCTGAGGAAAGTTTCCTGAGCCTCATCAGTCCATTCAAACACGGCGTCTTGGCGTAAGCAGGCACGGAGTGGCTCTACCACTGTGGCGTAATTCGGGATGAATTTCCCATACCATGACAGCATACCCAGAAAAGAGCGTAGACTGGCAGCATCTTTTGGGGAGGAGCCTGTGTAATCGCTTGCAAATGCTCCGTGTCAGGTTTGATACCCTCAGCAGTCACCAGGTGACCCAAGAACTTCAGGCTGGATTGACGAAAGTGACATTTCTTTTCATTGAGCTGTAAGCCGGCCTTCTTCAGACGTTGCAATACAGTCTCAAGAGCAGTGTCATGCATTTGTGCTGTGCGGCCATAGCAGATAATGTCATCCAGGTAGTTCTGTACATTTGGCATGCCTCTCAGGACTGTGGCCATCAGTTTTTGAAATGCAGCTGGTGCTGATGCAAGGCCGTAGGGTACTCTGCAGAATCGGAACAGGCCTTCATGTGTAATGAAGGCGGTTAAATCCCTAGAATCTGGGTGAAGGGTTAGTTGGTGATATGCACTTTCCAGATCAATGGTTGAAAACAACGTAGCTCCAGTCAGTGCGGAAAGCAGTTCCTCCATGTCAGGAAGAGGGTGGCTGTCGACAATGATTGCTTTGTTTGGCTCGCGCAGGTCTACACACATACGAATTCCACCTGTCTTCTTCCGTGTAACCACTATTGGCGAGACCCAAGGGGAAGAGTTGATGCGCTCAATCACACCTGCTGAGAGGAGACGATTCAACTCCTCTGACACAGCCGACCTCACTGAAAAAGGAAGACGTCTCAGCTTTTGATGTACAGGCACAGCAGTTGGTGACACCTTCACCTGATGCATGAAGCCTATAGCACATCCTATAGGTGTTGGAGACGGGCATGTGGTCAGATGCTGCACTGAAGTTGTAGGTGGCAAAGGCGAGAGCGACTTGGATGGTGTGTAAACAGTATTGCCTTCAATGCACAAGTGAAGAGTAGATATTAAATCTCTGCCCATTAGTGCAGTCCCTGAGACCACGATGTAGAAGTTGGCTGGACCTTGAATGCCATCCATATGAACCGTTGCTTGCATACAGCCTAGCACATTGATGGGTGTTCGTGAATATGTCACCAGACGAACAAGAGACGGTTGAAGAGGAGTGTCTTTGAAGTATTGTTCATAGATGCATTTGGGTAAGACTGAAACCGACGCTCCAGTATCCACAGTCAATTTCACTGTCTTCACGGTCTGGCCAGATTGAATATCCACTATGCACTGTATTTTATGTGAAGTGTCTTTTCCTTCTACTAGCAAAAGTGTGTACTCAGGTACATCCACCTCTTTCACTGAATGAGATGGCATAGACTGGCAGACTCGAGCAAAATGTCCTTTTTTCCCACAACTTTTGCAAGTCGCTTTTGCTGCTTGGCATTCACGGGCATTGGCAAGGTGCTTTTCTGAACCACAGCGGAAGCAGGTACGTGCGGAGGAGAGTGAAGCAGGCTTTGAGGCTGGTCTTGCAGTATGACCTTGACGTGGTATTCGAGTGGTGCTCTGTTGTGGTGGCATTTTTCTGCGTTCTGCACTTTTTGGCTGTACTACTTGTATTGATAAGGGTTTGTCCCCTGCCATGGCTTTGGCTTGCTCCATTGCAGATTCAATTTGAGTGGCTACAGTAATGGCATCAGACAGTGTCAGCTTTTCTTTCAACAACAGCCTCTCTCTAATGCGAGGATTAGCCACATGCTCAACTAGCTGATCTCGAATCATATCATCTCCATTTTCACCAAATTCACATGTTGCAGCGAGTTCCCTTAAAGCAGCAATGTATTGTAGTATTGTTTCTTGGGCTCCTTGAATTCTTTTTCTGAAAGCATGGCGCTCTGCAACCACATTTATAGCAGGATTGAAATGCTTCTCCAGCGCAGTAATAGCAGATGCTAATGTATCTCCTGAATCAGGTAATGTATTAAATAGTCTTTGCCCTTCAGTGCTCAAACAATGTAATAATAATGCTCTTTTTCTTGCTTCTGGCCAAGCATTTCCAGTTGCATTAATTACTACCGTATAATTCTCAAACATCCTCACCCATGTCTTGAAAGGAATCGCCGGTTCTCCTGGGCATGGCAGAAAAAAATCCGGAAATGGTGTATTCAAAGCCATTTTCTTTTAAAATGCTCGCTGGGTCGTCTCGTCGCCAATTTGTAAAGTTTGGATGTCCAAGAATTGGAAAAACAAGCAAAATGGTTGTGATATTTTACTCAAAACAAAAGGCACATTCTCCATACACGTACATAACATCAGAACATCTATCGTATCTCTCTCTCTCTCTACTTCCTGTCTACTCCGTATTGTACTGTATTAGTCTCCGCGCCCTCTAGTGGTATGAAATTGAAAGTACATGTGAACACAACAGTGGGGTCCTCTATTAGTTCCCCACCTCTGGAAACATTTTGGCTCTATTCCTCTCTCCAGGAAGTTTTGATGTTGAAGTTTTCCTTCTTGGTCTTATAGAAGGGTTTTCTTGATTTTAATCTTGAGGTGGTAGGTGCTACTTCTATTATTTGTTTGAGCAGTGTGGCACTTTCTGTGTTTGAGATGCGCTGGTGTTGTTTTTGAGTGATCTCTTCTCTGTGAAGATAAATGTTGCTCATTGTTGGTAGCCATTCTATGGGTGTTGATTTGATGGCATCAGATATGATTTGCATGCTTTGATGTCCATCTTTTTTGCATGGGTGCTACATGCCCATACTGGGCACAATATTCAGCTACACTGTAGCATAATGCTAGTGCTGATGTTCTTAGCACACTCTGGGATGCTCCCCATGTTGTCCCTGCTAACTTCCTGATGAGTGAGTTTCTCTTTGCCAGTTTCTGTGTGGTGTCTTCCAGGTGTTTTTTGTATGTTAGGCCTCTGTCAAGGACCACCCTGAGATTTTTAGGGTATTTCTCTGGTGGTGTTATTTAGCCCATGTTTACATTAGACCGTATCAGCAGATCATCAGATTAATGTTTTTAAAACGATTAGTGTGCACACAGCAACACCAATACACGATTTGCGTGCACACAGCAACACCAATACACGGATACGCTCGGCTCCGCAGGCATCCTGCACTCCAAATCACTCCGCCCTGAACAGCGAGTGCCCTCTGGAGGGTGCGCACTCTGGCCTTGCGCAGCTCACAGAGCACACGAGTGAAGTGCACAAGCAGTGATTCGGGACTGAGCCGCTGTGTGTGTGATCCCAGCGCATATCACTTACCACTTGCAAGTGGAAGGATGGCAAGCCTAAAGACCATCATAACTACACAATGGGCGGTATTTGTATCAGTATTTGCAGTATTTTCATACTTTTATACTCTTTAATGAAAGGTGATACAAGGCGGAAGTCCGCGCCGTTTTTCAGCAGTCGCGTCACATGACCAACGCCAGCGAATCAGGAAGGTGGATGTCACAGTGACGTTGTCCAATGACGACGCCAGCTAGAGCTCAGCACAGCGTATCCGCGTATCTGCGTATTCTCAATGTTTACACAGCACCGGAGCTGACACGATCTGGATTGAATACGTGGACCCTGGCGGATTCCCATTTCCCGGCGTTTCCAGGCGGTTTAATGTAAACGGACAGTGCATCCACGAAGAAAACGAGACAGATATGGTCTAATGTAAACTTGGCCTTAGTAACGCCTATAGGTTTTGATTTGCTTGGTGGTTGTTCAAATGGAAGAGAGTCATCACAGTTTTTGTGGTGTTCATTTTTAGATACCAGGTGTTGAAAAAAGCATGGATTGTTTGAGTGTGTCTACTTAGCACAGTTTCCAGTTCTTTAATGTTGTTGGACTGATAAGCGATGGCCAGGTCATCTGCATATCCAAACTTGAGTGATTGTGTCTGGGGTATGTCACTGATGTATAAGTTGAACAAGGTTGATGCAATACCTAACTGGTTTTTCCAGTTAAAAAACTGGATTAGACGCCATAACAAAGAGAAGGTGGAGTCACTTTTCTTCAGTGGTGTTTTAACGACATTAAATATAAAGTTCTCAAAAGAAGGGGCTGTACTGTAAAAGCAGCCATGTTGTGAAGTAAGACAGGAAGCTGGACTCATTACTGAAGTGGGAATTCATGGCATGTAGTTGAGGGTTAAATTAGAATTCAGGGGAGGTCACGGCTGCTTTTGTAATTCTCTTTTTTTTTAACTCCACTGCCATATTATTTCTATAATCCTACAAGAAGAGGCTGAAAAGCAGGAGGAATACTTTTGGTTGAAGTTGAGTCCCCCCGATATGGAAATGGGAAATAACTACAGGAATATCAGCCCATGAACACCACAGGACTGGCTTGAATAATTTCTCAGGCCAATCATTTGGATTTCTTACTTTACAGTGTCACAGCTACTTAGTACAGAATTGAGAAAATCCAGATTCAAATCTCAGTTTTTTGTTCCAGACATAAGTAGAAACAGAACAATCACCTGTCGCTTTGCCTCTTGCTCATATGAGCGAAGTATAAATAACACACTGTGTGTTGAAAGGATGTTTGCGATGAGCAGATTGAGAGTAAAAGAGTAAGAAAGTAAGAATCCTGGGATGAGGACAGAATAGTCTTTAAGAGTACAGCAGCAACACTGGGTACTACAGGACAGTAAACTGCAGAATCCAGCAAGGGCTGTCTGCATCATGGCTGTAAAAATAATTTCATGTCCCACGTCCTCAAAATACAGGAAGCACAGGGAAATGTGTTCATGGATCACTGTTTAAACTTCTGTCTTCCAGCTATTTTTAAAGGTTTTGTAAATGAGATGCGAATGCAGAAAATCCAGCAAAAAAAGAAAAAAAAATGCAGAAATTTCTAGTTAAAATTTTCAAAAAGTCCAGCAAAAAAAACAAGAAAGTCTAGTTAGAAAATGCTGAAAATGTAGTACAAAAAAGAAATACAGAAATTTTTAGTTTAAAAAAAATCCAGTAAAAAAAGAAATGCAGAAAGTCCAGCAAAAAAATGTCTAGCAAAAAAATCAAAGTCCAGTTATAAAATGCTGAAATTGCAGGACAAAAAAGAAATACAGAAATATTTAGTTTAAAAAAATACAAAACATCCAGTAAAAAAATAAACAAAGTCCAGCAAAAACAGTCCAGCATAAAAAGAAAGAAATGCAGAAACTTCCAGATAAAAAATCAGAATGTCCGGGGGGGGAAAAAAATACAAAGTCCAGTTATAAAATGCAGAAAGTGCAGTACAAAAAAGAAATCCAGAATTTTGTAGTTTTAAAAAAATATAAAAAGTTCAACAAAAAAAGAAATGCAGAAAGTCCAGCAAAAAAGAAAGAAATTCAGAAATTTCCAGTTTAAAAAAATCCGAAAGTCCAGCAAAAAAATGCAGAAAGTCTAGTTATAAAGTGCAGTTCAAAAAGAAATACAGAACTTTCTATTTAAAAAAAAATACAAAAAGTCCAGCCAAAAAAAAAGAAATGCAGAAATTTCCGCAAAAAAGTCCAGCAAAAAAGAAAGAAATGCAGAAATTTCCAGTTAAAATTTTCAGAAAGTCCAACAAAAAAAGAAAGACAAAAAATCCACCAAATAAAAAAGATATGCAGAATGCCCATCAAATTTTTATATATAATGCAGAAAGTCCAGTTATAAAATGCAGAAATACAGTACAAAAAAGGAAATGCAGAAATTTCGAGTTAAAAAAAAAAATTCCAGCAAAAAAAAAGGGGGGGGGGGGGGGGGGGGGTAAGGGAAATCAAAAACCTCCACATGGAACACAATTGTGGGTTGTTTTTTGGGTTTGTTTGTTTGTTTGTTTGTTTGTTTGTTTGTTTGTTTTAAACAGAATCCACTTTGATCTGATTATAAGGTTGATTTATGGCCTTTTCTAAAGCTATTACTCCTAAAGCAGGTGGTAAAAGAGTTATAACAGCAGGTGATGTTTGGGTGAGACTCTGGAACAGGTTCTGGAACAGGTTCCCGCCGTGCCTCATTAACACAGTCTGTTTGTTTTGGTACTTTTTTTGGATCGTGGTGAGGGAATATTATGACACCACTAAATAATTGCCATGTTCTTTCTTCAGGACCTGCTATTAGCCAAATGCATAATAGCAATAATGAAACGATGATGACTTTTAAAAGGTCAGCCTCGAGGGGATGATGGGACTCATCTCAGAATGTGTTCTATTCTCAAAGCACAGAGCAATCTGTGTGTGTGTGTGTGTGTGTGTGTGTGTTCGATTGATTTAGCAGTTACAAAAGACTGATTATGTTAGAGGATGCCATATAAACCTATATTGTACTCAGCAAAGCCATTGAAGGAACATTTGGCTTCTGCGCTCCATGCAGTAAACTAGATGGATGATCTGCTTGTGCATTTTTACGCACCATTTCTGCACTTTTATGGATGAAGTATGTTGAACAGGCTCCTGGATCATTAATTGGTACCTATAAACATGTTCACAGATCTATTCCATGGGAAAAGGCTCCCTTGTTGTCTTGAAGCTCAGGGCTGTGACCCAAGTCAACCCAACAATCTCATCATCCCGTTTAAGAAAAAAAACAAAATATATATTCTCGTGCATTTTTGTTTTGTTTTGTTTTGTTAGTGAATGTTATACCACAGTACTGTTGCATTATACAACACTGCAGCATCTATAACCATTAGCCTCAACAGTAACTTGAACTACTAACATTTTTAATTCATTAAGAAACATTATTAGCTTAAATCCATGGGATGCTAGTGAATCAGTGACATCTGTTAGCTTCTTTCTTGACACACAAGTTTAAAAAGAAGTGTCATGCCCATCTTTACAACTCGGATGAAGAACATTTTATTTGGCTTTCATACAAAGGAAGTGATGTAGGAGCAGTTGTGAACTGGGTGAATTATTATAAATTGGCAAGTGTGAGACCCTGTTTCTGAAAGGATAATGAAAGAAATGGGTTTAAAAGGACAGCTGTGTGTTTTGGTAATATCCCGTTTAACCACACCATTTAATGATCATGGATTTTGATTGGTCATTGGGCTGGTTTTGATTGGTCATTGGGCTGGTTTTGATTGGTCATTGAGCTGGTTTTGATTGGTCATTGAGCTGGTTTTGACTGGTCATTGAGCTGGTTTTGATTGGTCATTAGGTTGGTTTTGATTGGACATTGACCTGGTTTTGACTGGACATTGAGCTGGTTTTGACTGGTCATTGGGTTGGTTTTCATTGGTCGTTGGGTTGGTTTTGACTGGTCGTTGGGTTGGTTTTGATTGGCTTTTCAATGCTTTTGTTTTCTCAATGAGCTGGTTTTTACTGGTCAGTAAATGGTTTTCTTTTCTGATTGGGTTGGTTTTGATTGGTCGTTGGGCTGGTTTTGATTGGTCATTAGATGGTTTTGTTTTCTCATTGAACTGGTTTTCATTGGTCATTAAATGGTTTTCTTTTCTGATTGGGCTGGTTTTGATTGGTCATTTGGGTTGGTTTTGATTGGTCATTGGGTACTTTTGTTTTGGTCATTGGGCTTGTTTTGTTTGGTCATTGGGTTGCTTTTGATTGGTCATTTGGTACTTTTGATTGGTCATTAAGCTGGTTTGATTGGTTGTTAGGCTGGTTTTGACTGGTTGTTGGGCTGGTCACTTGATGATTCTGATTGTCCATTGTGTGATTTGGTTGGTTATTGAGTAACCACTTGCCACATGACCTAGACACTCTTGTTTCAGTTGTGACAAAATACTGCTTGCCAGAATTAGTTTTGACAAACTTAGTTTGACAAATTTTAATTAAAATTTAATTTGTCAAAATTAGTTTGTTCTTGGGCAACATGGTGGTGCAGTGGTTATCTCCATCACCTCACAGCAAGAAGCTTCTGAGTTTGAACCACATGGCTGATGAGGCTTTCTCTGTGAAGTCTGCATGTCCTCCTCATGCCTGTATGGGTTTCCTCAGGTCATCCAGTTTTCTCCTGCAGTCCAAAGACATGTGGATTCAGTCAACTGGCTACTCTAAGTTCTACCCATGAATAAAAGTGTGATGGTTTTTCTTCTGTGTGTAGCTCTGTGATAGATTGGCAAGCTGCCCAGATTGAACCCCACCTCTCAGCCAAAATCAGTTGGGATTAACTTCAGCTTCCCCATGACTCTGTCAGATAAGGGCTGAGGTGAAAAAGAACACTGTTGCACCTAGACACTTGACAGAACACACACACGGTCTGTTTAAATAAAGATGTGGGTGCATGGTCCTTGGTGGTTTGGTTCCAGTCAGACTGTGCATGATATAAGTTCATCTCCTGACAGCTAGCAACCTTATAAAAGCCAAATATCACATCCACAACACAATAAAATGGCTAACAATTTCCCCTGAGGGTGTGTGCGCACATCGGTCGACTGATTGTGTGCCTCAGAGAGAGTAGAGAACATGGACAAGGTGGGAGAAAGAAAGAAAGTAAAGACAGTGTGAGAGTCAAATAGAGGAGGAGAGAGTAATAAGAAAGAGAGCTAAAAAAGTGAGACAGATTATTTTCATTAAAGAGAGAGAGGAAATATCAAGAAGAACATCTACCTGTGTGCTGAAGTAAGAACAAATTACAGTAATGTGTGATAAAATGAAAGATTGAGATTATTATTTTTTAAGTACAACTCAATTTTCTCTTTTACTCACTCTAGTAATGCGTTTGATTTCAGGTTCTGCGTTAAAGGCACAGTATGGGTTATTTAAACATGTTTCTATATATGTAATGTTGATATCATTTCAAAAATAAACTGCATTTCATAGTATTGCCTTATACATATGTCTAAAGTCCTTCCTCCACCATGCCCTGGTTTTCCCAGACAGTCTGTCATCCCGGTGCATTGGGCAGGGCCAATCTCCAGAGGACCAGAGGGGGGAGGTCCTCTGGTAACCACAAGAGTTTGACTCCCCACTTGCATCTGTATTGCAGCGTGCCTTGCCAGATGGCAGTAGGTACCATTTTTATGATGGTTTTTGGTATGACCCGACCACAAGAAGAACTCGCGATTTCCCAATCAAGAAGCAGACATGCTAACCATGAGGCCAGTTTGTGGTCTTATACATATTTAGCCAGGGTATAAAGCTAACTTCTCAGTTTCTGCCTTTAGATTATAATTTTCCAGCCCAGGAATTAGACGTGCTTGCTTTGGTAGGAAAAAAAAAAAAAAGAAAATCTTGCAAACAAGACATTTTGCAAGTCCACACAAGTACACTACACTTTACAATCAAAAATAATTGTGAATGGGTAGAATCCAGAGACTGGAGTTCTGCTTTGCGCAAAACAGCCAGAACCACCCAGTAAAGGTTCATAAGGTAGCAGTTGTTCAAAAAAGCTGGAACTTGAGTCTTATCATAACTCCCTGTGTAGTTTCTACAGATGGAGAAGAGACAGTTTTGGAGGTAGTTTCAGACGTTTCATCCTATTCTCAAGACACTGAAAGATTGAATCCTAAAGACATAAATCCCAAGGACGGTCTTGTTTGGGCCAATCTCTAAGGTCTATTAGGCTTTTTCTTCCAAAGACAACTTCATAAAAGTCCCATGGCTGTCTGTACTTTTTGGAAGAGCAACATATCAACAGGATTTGTGGTTGATGTGCAGTGAAAAAGAGAGCAGGTACAGGAGTGGGAATTGAAGACAGTGAAAGTTAACTGGCTCTTGCATGTTAGGATTCTACATGTTTGGTATGTAGCAGGTTGTTACGTTAATCTTTGAAGCAAAGAAACCTTTGACGCATGCTCCAAGTTCTAGTCTACTCTCAAGAGAAATTCATACATTTTAACAGGGCAAGGAAGATGTGATTGGGACTTCATTTTATACAAATGAAGTACACTGCAAATGCACTATAATGAACTCTTTTACTATGAACTATCGCATATAATGAACCAATTGCCTATCCTCTTGCTTTAATGACAATGAGTTGGAGTCTTCAAAAAAAATCACTGAGCCATGCGTTCCTTTTCCCCCAGAGACCAACAATAAGTAATCAAGTCCGCAGTCGAATTAACAGTACGTGTTAACACCATAAAACAAAGGCTTAATGAGCCTCACTTAGGTAGCTAACATTTATCACTAACAATTCTCGAGAACGGTGATCAAACGATCTACAAAAGGATGAAATCAGCGATTTGCAACACATGAATGAACTGAATGGTGAGGATTTAGAAAACATATTGAGTCAGTGGATGAACATTGACAATGAACGATACACCGGTCACCTCCATCATTTACATGACAGATGAAGAAATCATCACCTCCGTTCATGATCCTTTAACTCAATGAACTGCGATAGTGACTCAGAAGGAGATATTTGTGATAAGGAGAATCTCATCTCATCTCATCTCATTATCTGTAGCCGCTTTATCCTTCTACAGGGTCGCAGGCAAGCTGGAGCCTATCCCAGCTGACTACGGGCGAAAGGCGGGGTACACCCTGGACAAGTCGCCAGGTCATCACAGGGCTGACACATAGACACAGACAACCATTCACACTCACATTCACACCTACGGTCAATTTAGAGTCACCAGGTAACCTAACCTGCATGTCTTTGGACTGTGGGGGAAACCGGAGCACCCGGAGGAAACCCATGCGGACACGGGGAGAACATGCAAACTCCACACAGAAAGGCCCTCGCTGGCCCTGGGGCTCGAACCCAGGACCTTCTTGCTGTGAGGCGGCAGCGCTAACCACTACACCACCGCGCCGCCCAATAAGGAGAATGTGCCCAAAATATCACATATAATGTGAGTATTTGGTGTGACAAGTGGGTCCATTTCAGTATGGCAAATTTTTGGTATAACTTTTTTGGTATATTTGGACATTCCCCAAGGAGTATGTTATAGCAGGGTTGCAGTGTAATAAGAAGTTCTAAGTACTTCTTTTTCTTCTTGTCGCTGTTGTTGTTGTTCTTCTTCTTCTTCTTCTTGCTGCTCCCATAAGAGGTTGCCACAGTGGATCTGTTCCACATATTTGATTTGATGTAGGTTTTATGCTGGATGCCATTCCTGAGGGTGGCACGGTGGTGCAGTGGTTAGCACTGTTGCCTCACAGTAAGAAGGTTCTGGGTTTGAGCCCAGTGGCCGATGGGGGCCTTTCTGTGTGGAGTTTGCATGTTCTCCCTGTGTCTGTATGGGTTTCCTCCGGGTGCTCCAGTTTCCCCCACAGTCCAAAGACGTATCCATCCATTATCTGTAGCCGTTTATCCTGTTCTACAGGGTCACAGGCAAGATGGAGCCTATCCCAGCTGACTATGGGCGAGAGGCGGGGTACACCCTGGACAAGTCGCCAGGTTATCGCAGGGCTGACAGATAGACGCACAGAACCATTCACACTCACATTCACACCTACGGTCAATTTAGAGCCACCAGTTATCCTAACCTGCATGTCTTTGGACTGTGGGGAAAACCGGAGCACCTGGAGGAAACCCACGCAGATAGGTGGGTTAGGCTCCAGACATGGGGAGAACATGCAAACTCCACACAGAAAGGCCCTTGCTGGCCGCTGTGAGGTGACTGTGCTAACCACTACACCACCGTGCCACCCCAAAGACATGCAGGTTAGGTTAATTGGTGGCTCTAAATTGCCCGTAGGTGTGAATGTGAGTGTGGATAGTTCTTTGTGTCTATGTGTCAGCCCTGCGATGATCTGGCGACTTGTCCAGGGTGTACCCCGCCTCTCACCCATAGTCAGCTGGGATAGGCTCCAGCTTGCCCATGACCCTGCAAAGGATAAGTGGTTACAGATAATGGATGGACCTTGATGTCCTTCCTGATGCAACCCTCCCCAGTCTATCTAGGCTTGGGACTGGCACTAAGTATGCACTAGCTTGTGCAACCCCAAAGGCTGGGTATTTTACCTAATCTGCATGTCTTTGAACTGTGGGGGAAAACGGAGCACCCGGAGGAAACCCACCTGGAGGAAACCCAGGAAAGGTAGGAAACCTTGAGGAAACCCAACCCCAAGTACTTCTATTGGGTAAATTGGTACAAATTGGCAAGTGTGAGACAACGATTCTAATTTCTCCAACAAAGCAAGTCATAAATAAATTGACAGTTGGGTATTTTGATAGTATCTGGTTTAACCACAGCATTTTGGATAATGTTTGTGGATTTGTCTCCAACCAAAACATGATCCACATTATGGATTATAACTGTTTTGAGGAATCACACAATGTAGTTAAAAGGTACGGTACGATCTACAACTTGAAAGAGTTATTTAGCCTGTCCTTACTGGGGAACCCTTTAAAACCAAGGGTTTGGTTTTCCCATCCCATTTAGGAAGCTAGCAACCCTTACTTAACCCAGGAACTCTTTTTCTAAGAGTGTGCAAGCACAAACTCAACTTGTTACTGGGATTTAAGGTACTGGTATAGAAAGAACAGCACTGTATTCAATGTTTTTTTTTTTCATGCTTCTGGCAATGAGTGTTAATCAAAAGGACACACACACTCAGCAGTAGGAAACGGCTCTCTGAAGATCAGCTCCAGCTCTCCTGCTCAAGATTTTTATCTTCCAAGGCAAAAACAAGCCAAGGCACAACTGTCTCCGTGTGAACAGGTTTATTATTTATTGCTTCTGTATAAATGTTGAAATAAAAAAAGAACAAATTCACATTCTACACTGGTTGAGATTGTAAGCATCTAAAACTGGCGATTTCCCAAAATCATGTGAACTTTAAAAAGTGCAGCTCCCCACATGTCTCCAGTTGAGTGGATTTATCGATGTGAGTTTGCCAAATTTCACATAACCTGTTCCCCAGCCACCAAACAGGAGATGAGTAATGATCCTGTCTGGATGTTCAGGGCATCATCTCTGTTCTTCATCCATTATTCCTCATTCTCACAAGACCCTCAGAGGAGAAGAAGAAGTGCTGATGATTGCTCTTTTGTATTTCTTTTCTATGAATGTGAAACTTTTGGGGGGTAAATGTGAACCAGATGAACTGTCGCAGAGTCAGTAGGCGTGTTTCCAGGAACCTGCTTAAGGTGCAATTTAAAATTACAAACTACAAAACGAGCAATAGAAACGTGAATTTAAAAAACAAAGCTCCCACATATTACAAAAAAAGTTTAGACACTCCACCATGAGGTGGATTTCAGATGATTCGACAAAGCAATATATCACAAAATTGAAATGCTTATCAGACAACGCTAATCAGGTTTGGAAATCCGTCACCATGGTTAATTGGTGTGACTATCATGATAGAAGAAAAGCAAGCTTTAAATCACAAAACGCAACTGAAACACAAACCATTCACAATTGTGTTTTGTTGACTTTACTTTTTTTTTTTAATCAATTCTATTTTGCAGTGAAAGCCCACCTAGTGAGAGCGACTGGAGCGGGATATTTGCTGCCCGTTTTTCAGCCATAACACCTGAGCTCTCTGTATCTTCATCTCTTCATTATTAATGATGTAACTGCTGTTGATGCCAGTGTGAGTGGCAGGAGGCCAAGGAGGTAAAATATGAGCTTCATCAGAGGGGATGAGTCAGAACCGTTCACAGTGGTCAATTTGAGGTCCATTTTGAGGTCAATTTTGTAGGAAAAAGTACCATTAAAGTTTCTTTGGGTTCTGCTATTAAACATTACATTTTGTGCCACTGATTTTCCATTATGTTTTTTCCCCCTAATGCACCACTCCATAAAGAAATCACCAGAAGTACAACAAAATACTGGAACAATAAGGGTCAAGAGGATAGGACAACGTCCCATAATCGTGTGCATTGATGGCTGCCATCAGTCTCAGGAGACCATGGTTTGCATCCAGGAAGTTTGTTCAGTTGGCACTGGAACAGCACCTTGAATGGCTGTATAAGCCCACACGAGTGGCAGTCTCTGCTGCAGTGGGTGCACTTGAAGGCAGTGTCAGCACTGGCTGTCACCAAATGGCTGTCCTTCCTCTGGGCACACTTCTCCTCCGCTGACTATCTCAGTTTGGCCTCCCTTCTCTGGAGGCCTCTGCCCAGCTCTTGCCTCCATTGACAGCGGTCACTGGCGAGTTCCTCCCACCTCTCCATGTTCATGTTGAGCACTTTCATGTCACGCTTGCAGACACCTTTAAAGCGGAGATGGGAGTGTCCTTCTGCACATTTTCTGGTGGTCAATTCACCATATAGCAGGTCCTTGGGGATCCTCCCATTCTGCATGCGGTGGACGTGGCCGAGCCAGCGAAGGCAATGCTGCTGGAGCATTATCAAGATACTTGGGATGTCGGTACAAGCAAGGACCTCGTTATTTGTGATTTGGTCCATCCAAATGATGTCAAGAATGCGCCACAAACTCTGCAAGGTGGAAAGTGTTCAACATTCTTTCCTGTCTGGATTAGAGGGTCCAGGATTCGCTGCCATACAGCAAGGTGGAGAGTACACAGGCTCTGTAGACTGCTACCTTGGTGTGGACGGTCAGTTTGCTGTTCTTCCAGACACACTTGGACAGTTTAGTGGCTATCCCTGCAGCACAACAGAGCCATCTGTTGAGCTCAACATCCATAGGGAGGTTGTCAGATACTGTGGAGCCAAGATAGATGAATTCATGTATCACTTCCAGTATGTGGGCGGCACGGTGGTGTAGTGGTTAGCGCTGTCGCCTCACAGCAAGAAGGTCCTGGGTTCGAGCCCCGGGGCTGGCGAGGGCCTTTCTGAGCGGAGTTTGCATGTTCTCCCCATGTCCGCGTGGGTTTCCTCTGGGTGCTCTGGTTTCCCCCACAGTCCAAAGACATTTAGGTTAACTGGTGACTCTAAATTGACCGTAGGTGTGAATGGTTGTCTATGTGTCAGCCCTGTGATGACCTGGCGACTTGTCCAGGGTGTACCCCGCCTTTCGCCCGTAGTCAGCTGGGATAGGCTCCAGCTTGCCTGCGACCCTGTAGAAGGATAAAGCGGCTTGAGATAATGAGATGAGACTTCCAGTATGTAGTCATTGATGGTGGTTGTTGGAGGGTTTCCAATGTTCTGGCCCATCACTTTTGTTTTCTCCAGGCTGATGGTCAGGCTGAAGTCCTGACAGGCATGAGTGAAGCTGTCCATGAGGCACTGCAACTGTTCCTCCTTGGGTGCCGCCAGAGCTGTGTCATCAGCAAACAGCATGTCTCTAATAAGGACCTTGTGAACTTTGGTCTTGTGCATTACATACAGTATATATGATGGCATATTAGGGTCATTGTAGATTTTTTTTTTTTTTAAGCGCTGAGGCAGGGGGCAATAGTCTGAGAAAAAAATCTTAGAATTTCTGAGATAAAAGTTGTAAGTTTACATGAAAAAAACTCATATTCTCAGAGATCATAAAGTCATAAATATACCATTAAAAAACTCAGAAATAGTGTGGGGTTTTGGGTTGTCGTTTTTTTGGTCAATGAACCAGATCGCTTAACTTTACAAGGTCGGAGCAATGTCATCACATCACAGACACCACACCTAAGCCAAGAGTTATAGGAAATATCCAAAAATATCAGAGTTTTTTTTCCTCGTAAACTTGTGACATTTTAATTTAGGAATTTGAGAATTTTTTCCGAGGAATATTAAAGTGCATATCCTCGACCAATTTCGGGTTTTTTTATATGAAAGTATGTCCCTTTACACACTCATCCAGAAGGATAATTTTGCACAAGGCCATCTGTCTACAGCAGAAAAAAATAAAATAACAAAACACGTCTGGAAAAATCCCAAGGGAGACTGGAGCTAGATTTGTGAAGCGCCAGCAGGCTGCGAGAGCTTTGCACGGTTTCAGTGCACAGCCTGTATAGACCAAGCGCTCCCATTTCTCTCTCATTGTCCGGTCTTTTGGAAAACAATGAGTACTAATCCCATCAAGATTGGTGTTGCTACACCCTCCTACGAGACATCTGTTAACCATTTTAATAATTATGCGATAACATTGAAGAAATTTGCAAAAAACCACCAGGTCGTTTTCTCATAAACAAACCAGCGCTGACGTAGGATTCAGAAGGAGGCGTCCCGCACGCAGCGTCACGAAAATCAATGTTTGCCGGGAAATCCAAATGCCAAATTTTTTCAGAGGCGGACCAATTCGCCTCAAATGGCTTGATTTCAACTGAATTTTTCTGGTATTGCGCAAGGGAAAAAAATTGCAGAGAATGCAGAACGTTACAGATATTTGACCAAAGTTTAATATAAAATAGGAGAATTACATTGATCTCACTCCTGAATTTACCCGTGATATGCACTTTAACCTCTCCCTCAGCTCTGTATTTTTTTTTCACTTACAGCAGTAGCCCTAATATGCTGTAGTACAACACGCCCCTCAGATAAGTGTGGGGTGTTTTTTTTCTTTTAAACCAAAAGTAATTATTTCACTCTCATTATAACGTTACATTACAGACATTAAGGCCCAATCCCAATTCTAATTTCTACCCCTACCCCTCCCCCTTCCCCTTGGCCCTTCCCCTTGAAACTGAGCTACAAGGGATAGGGCTTGAAATTCAACCCCTACGTATTGGGATAGCCCTTCAACGATCGCATATGTCATCGCGTACCTCCGTCAGCGTTTACGTTAGCAAAACGCGACCAAATGCGTCATTGGCTGCGACCAGCCGCTACAGTCAGAGCCAGAGGCAGAACCAGAAATCTCTGCTGGCAGGGTGTGATTTGTTAACTAACACCACTGAATGGGATATCTTTGGCGCTTCGTGCACCACATCCGACAGAATGAGGTGTCAGAACACTCATGTAAACAATAAAAGCGAGAATAACAGAACAAAACATACGCAGTCAAGCAACCGAAAACAATACTCACTCCCAAAGCTTTTTAGCAGCAGCTTGGATTTCAGAAATCGCTGCTCATTCTCAGCTCGAAAGCGAATCAAGCGGCGTGTTTCCTCTGGATAACAACTTAAAACACGTAAATAATGGAGAAAATACATTTATGACAATCTTTCGCCGCGGGAACCGCCATCTTTCTGAAATCCGCATGAAATCTCGCTGAAATACGCATGGCATTGTGGGAAATCACTCAAACCCCTTCATTCGGAGTCAGCTCCAGGAAAATCTCCGTTTGGAGGGGTACAGAAGCCCTACCCCTTCCCCTACCCCTCCACGTTAACTGGGATTGGGATACCCCTACCCCTTCACGTGAACGTGCAAAATGGAGGGGAAGGGCCAAGGGGTAGGTCCAAGGGGTGAAATGGGATTCGGCCTTAGCAGACGCTCTTATCCAGCGCAACATACAACATACCTAGAACAGCCTGGGGAGCAGTTGGGGGTTAGGTGCCTTGCTCAAGGGCACTTCAGCCATTCCTGCTGGTCCAGGGAATCAAACCAGCAACCTTTTGTTCCCAAAGCTGCTTCTCTAATCCATGGCCATGGCGTCCCTTAATGATTATATTCTGATTATTTTATCTAACAGGCGGCACGGTGGTGTAGTGGTTAGCACTGTCGCCTCACAGCAAGAAGGTCCTGGGTTCGAGCCCCGGGGCCGGCGAGGGCCTTTCTGTGTGGAGTTTGCATGTTCTCCCCGTGTCCGCGTGGGTTTCCTCCGGGTGCTCCGGTTTCCCCCACAGTCCAAAGACATGCAGGTTAGGTTAACTGGTGACTCTAAATTGAGCGTAGGTGTGAGTGTGAATGGTTGTCTGTGTCTATGTGTCAGCCCTGTGACCCCGCCTTTTGCCCATAGTCAGCTGGGATAGGCTCCAGCTTGCCTGCGACCCTGTAGAAGGATAAAGCGGCTAGAGATAATGAGATGAGATTTTATCTAACCTAAAGGTTAGAGAAGCAGTTTTGGGACCAAAAGGTCACAGGTTTGATTCCCTGAACCAGCAGGAAGTGTGTGTGGGGGGGGTGATTGAACCATCCTTTCCCCTCCCTCTACACTGTCAGAAATAGGGGTATAGTAGGAGTCCATTTCTGTCCCCTGAGGTACAGTCTACATTAATGTACCCCCTAGGGCTCATTATTGAACCTCAAGGTAACTTTGTGTACCTTTTTAGGGCCAAAAAAAGTCCATATATGTTCCCAATCAGTATATAAAGGGTACAAATAAGTACTTTAGAGCAGGGGTGTCAAACCTGATCCATAAAGGGCCTTGTGGCTGCAGGTTTTCATTCCAGCCAGGCAGCAGCACACCTGACTTGGCTCATTCAATCAACTGAACTGTCTTCACACAGTCAAATACTTGCAGCCACACCCACCCTTGATTAAAGGGTGGGTGTGTCAGTTGATTGAATAAGCCAAATCAGGGTGCTGCTGCATGGCTGGAATGAAAACCTGCAGCCACAAGGCCCTTTATGGATCAGGTTTGACACCCCTGCTTTAGAGGGTCCTGCCTCTACAGTGACAAGCCATGGTACCCCAAAGGTACAACCCCGATTCCAAAAAAGTTGGGACAAAGTACAAATTGTACTGGTAAATAAAAACGGAATGTGATAATTTACAAATCTCAAAAACTGATATTGTATTCACAATAGAACATAGACAACATATCAAATGTCGAAAGTGAGACATTTTGAAATGTCATGCAAAATATTGGCTCATTTGAAATTTCATGATAGCAACACATCTCAAAAAAGTTGGGACAGGGGCAATAAGAGGCTGGAAAAGTTAAAGGTACAAAAAAGGAACAGCTGGAGGACCAAATTGCAACTCATTAGGTCAATTGGCAATAGGTCATTAACATGACTGGGTATAAAAAGAGCATCTTGGAGTGGCAGCGGCTCTCAGAAGTAAAGATGGGAAGAGGATCACCAATCCCCCTAATTCTGCACTGACAAATAGTGGGGCAATATCAGAAAGGAGTTCGACAGTGTAAAATTGCAAAGAGTTTGAACATATCATCATCTACAGTGCATAATATCATCAAAAGATTCAGAGAATCTGGAAGAATCTCTGTGCGTAAGGGTCAAGGCCGGAAAACCATACTGGGTGCCCGTGATCTTCGGGCCCTTAGACGGCACTGCATCACATACAGGCATGCTTCTGTATTGGAAATCACAAAATGGGCTCAGGAATATTTCCAGAGAACATTATCTGTGAACACAATTCACCGTGCCATCCGCCGTTGCCAGCTAAAACTCTATAGTTCAAAGAAGAAGCCGTATCTAAATATGATCCAGAAGCGCAGACGTCTTCTCTGGGCCAAGGCTCATTTAAAATGGACTGTGGCAAAGTGGAAAACTGTTCTGTGGTCAGACGAATCAAAATTTGAAGTTCTTTATGGAAATCAGGGACGCCATGTCATTCGGACTAAAGAGGAGAAGGACGACCCAAGTTGTTATCAGCGCTCAGTTCAGAAGCCTGCATCTCTGATGGTATTGGGGTTGCATTAGTGCGTGTGGCATGGGCAGCTTACACATCTGGAAAGACACCATCAATGCTGAAAGGTATATCCAGGTTCTAGAGCAACATATGCTCCCATCCAGACGACGTCTCTTTCAGGGAAGACCTTGCATTTTCCAACATGACAATGCCAAACCACATACTGCATCAATTACAGCATCATGGCTGCGTAGAAGAAGGGTCCGGGTACTGAACTGGCCAGCCTGCAGTCCAGATCTTTCACCCATAGAAAACATTTGGCGCATCATAAAACGGAAGATACGACAAAAAAGACCTAAGACAGTTGAGCAACTAGAATCCTACATTAGACAAGAATGGGTTAACATTCCTATCCCTAAACTTGAGCAACTTGTCTCCTCAGTCCCCAGACGTTTACAGACTGTTGTAAAGAGAAAAGGGGATGTCTCACAGTGGGAAACATGGCCTTGTCCCAACTTTTTTGAGATGTGGTGTTGTCATGAAATTTAAAATCACCTAATTTTTCTCTTTAAATGATGCATTTTCTCAGTTTAAACATTTGATATGTCATCTATGTTCTATTCTGGATAAAATATGAAAATTTGAAACTTCCACATCATTGCATTCCGTTTTTATTTACAATTTGTACTTTGTCCCAACTTTTTTGGAATCGGGGTTGTACAATGATGTACTTTATTTTCTGAGTGAGTGTCTATCCATGGCTGAAGTGCCCTTCAGTAAGGCACCTAACCCCCGACTGCTCCCCGAATAAAGTGACGAATAAAGATTTAAATTCTAAATAAATTCAGGCTAGTTGCTCACACAGTAGAACTATAAATGAGTGCACATCATTTTCAGATCCATCGCGAAAGAATTACAAAGTAAACCACAAATGTAAACATGGAAATAAAAACTGTGCTGAAAACTGAAATGGCTAAAAAAAATTACAAATAAAAAGGGGGGGGGGGCTGTCTGAGAGACAACTGAGTGAGATAAATGCAGTGAGAATAAAAAAAAAAGGCAAAAGGAAATAAAATTGAGACAATGACTAGCATCAAACAACACGGACAGAGATGCTGACAGCTTCAGTAAGTTGTACTGTAGCTCACAACTTGCCAGCAAACCATACTTCAGATCTGTGTGACATTTTAAATAGCCAGAGGTTGGACAGGATCTCTTTGAGTTGGAAGACGGAGTCGCTTTAACCAAATTTAAATCAAGCCCTCTATTCAGAGCCCATGTGCTCTGATAGAGAAATACAACATCCTGGGGGTGAAGGAAGCCTTTTAAGAGTCTGGATTACATTAAAAGATAAGATTAGAAAGAATGGAGGAGAGAGAGAGAGAGAGAGAGAGAGAGAGAAGGGTTGCAGGCCCATCATTAAAGTATAAAACAGCCCAAGAGTAATGTCTTTATAATAAACGTCTCCTGTTTTATTCAGCCGTTTCAGCAGAAACCTTTCACAGATTAAGTGACTAATTTTGCTGGTTGGAGAACAGAATAACAATAGCGCAGTCCATCACCCAAATTAACATTTTCCAATAAGAAGCATAATAATGGGTTTTATACAATAGACTCCAAAAACATTTATTTTATACAAAGCAAATGCAGGAAGTTACTGTGATGTCATTAAGTGAGAAATGTTTAAACTAAACCCAGGGAAAGTTCCTCGTATTCAGACTCTGCTTTCGCACCTGCTTCCTTTCTGAGCTGTGCATTTAAATGATTTAAATGACTCATGTTTAGGTTCAGTTTCATTTAAACTTGGTAAAAAATTTGGGATAGACTGAGAAAGAATACATTTCATGCCAAGATGATTAATTTACCCTTCAGGATGTGCTGTTATAGGAAAATAATCAACTTCAGGGTGATCACAGGAACTCCAATTCATCACAGCACCTCATCATTGATTATTTCACCTCAACAGCATTATGATGAGTGTTTTATTCCTGAATCATTGTTTTTAAAAGGAAATGTAGAGCTCAGGTTCAACCCTGGGCGGCACGGTGGTGTAGTGGTTAGCGCTGTCGCCTCACAGCAAGAAGGTCCGGGTTCAAGCCCCGTGGCCAGCGAGGGCCTTTCTGTGTGGAGTTTGCATGTTCTCCCCGTGTCCGCGTGGGTTTCCTCCGGGTGCTCCGGTTTCCCCCACAGTCCAAAGACATGTGAGTGTGAATGGTTGTCTGTGTCTATGTGTCAGCCCTGTGATGACCTGGCAACTTGTCCAGGGTGTACCCCGCCTTTCGCCCGTAGTCAGCTGGGATAGGCTCCAGCTTGCCTGCGACCCTGTAGAACAGGATAAAGCGGCTAGAGATGATGAGATGAGGTTCAACCCTGACTATGAGAGGAGGAGTAGGAGAAGGTGAAGAAGAAAAAGGTGAAGAAGAACATAAGAAGAAGGATGAGGTGAGGAAGAAGAAGAGGTCAGAGGAAAAGCAGTAGAAAAAGGAGGAGCAGGATGAGGGAAAGAGGTCAGAGGAGGAGCAGTAGGAGAAGTTGAAGAACAAAAAGGTGAAGGAGGAGGAGCAAGAGCAGGAGAAGAAGAAGTCAGAGGAGGAGGTGAAGAAAAAGGTGAAGGAGGAGGAGAAGGAGGTCAGGGGAGGAGCAGTAGGAAAAGGTGAAGAAGAAGAAGAAGAGGTCAGGGGAGGAGCAGTAGGAAAAGGTGAAGAAGAAGAGGTCAGAGGAGGAGCAGTAGGAAAAGGTGAAGAAGAAGAAGTCAGAGGAGGAGCAGAAGAAGGAGGAGGAGAAGGAGGTCAGAGGAGGAGCAGTAGGCGAAGTTGATGAAGGAAGAGGAGGTCAGAGGAGGAGCAGTAGGAGTAGGTGAAGAAGAAAAAGGAAGAGGAGGAGAAGAAGGAGGAGCAGGAGGAGGAACAGGTGATGAAGAATATGTAGCTAATCCCAAAAATGGAGAATAATCAGTGGCAGCTCGTCTACAGGGGCAGACGATGCAGAGCCCCACCCTCTACAGCACTGTGCAAAAGTCTTAGCTGTCTTGTTTATTTTTATTACAAATTTACTTCTAGATGTTTATTTTATGATTATTCATTACTAACTCACTACAGTGTTCTATTTCCTTCATTATTTTTCCAACAAAAATGTAATGGGACAGAAAAATGTTTGCATGTCAGTAAAGAAAGGACACGTTACACGACAGAGCACTTTTCCCAGACTTAATGAAGGCTGCTGGGTTTCAGTGAAAAAAAAAACAAAAGAACTGAGTGCAACAAACCACGTCTCCAGACGACCTGCAGCAGTTTCTGCAACATGCTCAGAGAAGCTCGCAGCTAAAACCTGCACGAAAAAAACTGCACACGGCGTCCCTCAGATCACTGAGATATATCTCATCTCATCATCTCTAGCCGCTTTATCCTTCTACAGGGTCGCAGGCGAGCTGGAGCCTATCCCAGCTGACTACGGGCGAAAGGCGGGGTACACCCTGGACAAGTCGCCAGGTCATCACAGGGCTGACACATAGACACAGACAACCATTCACACTCACATTCACACCTACGCTCAATTTAGAGTCACCAGTTAACCTAACCTGCATGTCTTTGGACTGTGGGGGAAACCGGAGCACCCGGAGGAAACCCATGCGGACACGGGGAGAACATGCAAACTCCGCACAGAAAGGCCCTCGCCGGCCACGGGGCTCGAACCCAGGACCTTCTTGCTGTGAGGCGACAGCGCTAACCACTACACCACCGTGCCGCCACTGAGATATATATATTTTTTTATTTTGTTTTGTTTTTTCTTGAACGCAAACCGATGTCCCACGGATACGGACATTATTACTGTTTACTGCTCTTCATGGTGGTTGTTTGTTTTTGTTTTTTTGTAAACGTATAAACATTTTAATTTCATCATTTATGCATCTTTGCTTTACAGCATTTCTTCTCCACAGTACTGAATATCATCATCCATAAACTGTTCATTTTTATAAGATCCTTGTTCTCGTAATTCTCATAAACTCTACACATTTTAAATTCCACTGAAATGCTAATGACCTCTTTTGAGAGATCAGTGAAAAAGAAAGATCTAAAACAATGTTCCAGTGATTGATTTGCTTGCTTTCATCGATGTTGTGTGATCATGATGAGCTCCGTCGAGTTATTACTGCAACGAGAGTCGAAAACTCAAATTGCAACAAACTCACTCACTCTAAAAGAGGTGCTTTGGGGCAGGAATCACACTGTCCCACATTTGAACATTTTCAGTGAAGGAGGGAGGAGCAGCGGACAGGGCGGGACGGGACAGGACTGGACAGGACGGGACAGGATGGGATGGGACAGGACGGGATGGGACAGGACAGGACGGGACGGGACAGGACAGGAGGAGATGGGATAGGACAGGACGGGACAGGATGGGACATGACAGGACAGGATGGGATGAGACAGGACAGAAAGGAACAGGATGGGATGGGATGGGACGGGACAGGATGGGACATGACAGGACAGGATGGGATGAGACAGGACAGAAAGGAACAGGATGGGATGGGATGGGATGGGATGGGACGGGACAGGACAGGACGGGTAACGATACATTGGCAGATTGGGATTATAGTTTAAACTTGATTTATAGCAGATAATCAGAATTAAATCTAATCCAGTTTTAAAAAGAGTCAAAGTATATAAGTGCAGACGCTGTGTGTGTGTGTGTGTGTGTGTGTGTGTGTGTGTGTGTGTGTGTACAGAGTAATTTCTACTATCAGATCTATTCTACTGTGAAGAGTGGAAAAAGAGAAGAGGGATTATGGAGTCGCTGTTTGTAGATCAGAAATCTGCACCACAGAGTAACAAGCAGCAGGTGAGAAAATCTCTCTCCCTTTTCAGCCTGTCCTTTCATATTCGGGCTGGAAATGTTGCTGAAACACAAGTCCTGTACGTCTAAAACCGATCGAAACGTTGTGAACTCGACTGCCTGTTACAGGGTCACTCTGAAACCTCACTAGATAATCGCCTGTAACAGAAGTCAGGTGTGATGACAGTCTCTGCACTTCCTGTTGTTTGAGGATGTCATTCTGCTGTAAATGATGTCGTTCTGCTCCACTGAAGTCTGTGGTCATGAGCCGCCGCTGCACACAAGAAAAGATCCAACACAAAGGCGTGTTCTTAACATCAAGGACCAGCAGAGAGGAATGGGTTATGTTTGATGGGGTGAGATGAAAAGTGTTTCAGTGAAGCTGCGCATGAAGAAGAAGAATTTCTCCCCTGTTTCTCTCTGTCAGTGAGGCTTAGCGGCTCCTCGGATCTCAGTGCGGCTTAGAAGAGCGTTTGACTCTGTAGTTTCCACACAATGGGAAATGTTCTCTCTCTCTCTCTCTCTCTCATTCTCCCTCTGTCTCTCTCATTCTCCCTCTCTCTCTCTCTTTCTGTCTCTCTCATTCTCCCTCTGTCTCTCTCATTCTCCTTCTCTCTCTCTCTGTCTCTCTCATTCTCCCTCTCTCTCTCATTATCCCTCTCTCTCTCTCTCTCTGTCTCTCTCACTCTCTGTCTCTCTCACTCTCTGTCTCTCTCGTTCTCTCTCTGTCTCACTCTCTGTCTCTCTCGTTCTCTCTCTGTCTCTCTCACTCTCTCTCTCTGTCTCTCTCGTTCTCCCTCTCTCTCTCTCTCGTTCTCTCTCGTTCTCCCTCTCTCTCTCTGTCTCTCTCGTTCTCCCTCTCTCTCTCTGTCTCTCTCTGTCTCTCTCGTTCTCCCTCTCTCTCTCTCTGTCTCTCTCGTTCTCCCTCTCTCTCTGTCTCTCTCGTTCTCCCTCTCTCTCTCTCTCTCTCTGTCTCTCTCGTTCTCCCTCTCTCTCTCTGTCTCTCTCGTTCTCCCTCTCTCTCTCTGTCTCTCTCGTTCTCCCTCTCTCTCTCTGTCTCTCTCATTCTCCCTCTCTCTCTCTGTCTCTCTCGTTCTCCCTCTCTCTCTCTTGTTCTCCCTCTGTCTCTCTCGTTCTCCCTCGCTCTCTCTTGTTCTCCCTCTCTCTCTCTTGTTCTCCCTCTGTCTCTCTCGTTCTCCCTCTCTCTCTCTGTCTCTCTCGTTCTCCCTCTCTCTCTTGTTCTCCCTCTCTCTCTCTTGTTCTCCCTCTCTCTGTCTCTCTCGTTCTCCCTCTCTGTATCTCTCACTCTCCCTGTTTCTCTCTCTCTCCTCTCCCTCTTCCTCTCTATCTCTCTCTGCCCTCTCTCTCTCCCTCCCTGTCTCTCTCTCTCTCTGTCTCTCTCACTTTCCCTGTCTCTCCTCTCTCTCTCTCTCTCCTCTCTCTCTCTCTCTCTTGCTCTCTCTGTCTCTCTCTCTGCCCCCTCTCTATCTCTCTGTCTGCCCTCTCTATTTCTCTCTCTCTGTCTCTCTCTCTCTCTCTCTTTCTGTCTCTCTCTATATCTTTCTCTCTCTGCCCCCTCTCTCTCTATCTCTCTTGCTCTCCCTGTCTGTCTCTCTCTCTGCCCCCCACTTTCTCTCTCTCTCTCTCTCTCTCAGATTGCACATTCTCTCTGATTTTGTTTTTCTCTCATCTCTGCATCAGCTGATCAACACCATTGAGCAAATGAGGGATAAAAAGGAAGATGAGGGTGTGAGGGAACTCAGAAGTGTGTGTGTGTGTGTGTGTGTGTGTGTGTGTGTGTGTGTGTGTGTGTGTGTGTGTGTGGGAGAGAGAGGGGGAGAGAGAAAGAGAGAGAGAGAATGCCTTCAGAGAGAGAAAAGGAGCTTTGGCCTTGATGAGTCTGACTGCGATGAACCGTCAGCAGTGTTTGTGATTGGCCGTGTTTATCTCCTTCAGCATCATCAGAAAAAAGAAGGTTTTTAAAGGAAAGAAAGAGAGTGATGACTAATAAGACTGAACTCAGCCTACTGTCTGGCTTTTTGTCTCTGATGCTTTTGAAGATGTTAGAATTGTTATCCAGAGCACTTTACGTAGATCAGTGTATGTGTACACACACACACACACACACACACACACACACACTAATGAGTTTCACTGCCTAATATAGTACAACTCTTTTTTTTTCCTGTCATGCAGCATCTGCCCTGGCAAAATGTTCATGTGTGTGTAGAGTTGTGAAAAGAATCAATTCTACAAAACTGTTCATTAATTGATGTCTTCCAAGATTCTGAGGTGCAATAAATATATTGAGTTTATTTTTTGGGGCGGCAGGGCACGGTGGTGTAGTGGTTAGCGCTGTCGCCTCACAGCAAGAAGGTCCCGGGTTCGATCCTAGCGGCCGGCGAGGGCCTTTCTGTGTGGAGTTTGCATGCTGTCCGCGTGGGTTTCCTCCGGGTGCTCCGGTTTCCCCCAAAGGCATGCAGGTTAGGCTAACTGGTGACTCTAAATTGACCGTGAGTGTGAATGGTTGTCTGTGTCAGCCCTGTGATGACCTGGCGACTTGTCCAGGGTGTACCCCGCCTGTCGCCCGTAGTCAGCTGGGATAGGCTCCAGCTCGCCTGCGACCCTGTAGAACAGGATAAGCAGCTACAGGTGATGGATGGAGTTTATTTTTTGGCCAAAATGAAGAGGAAATTTTTAAAGTACTCTGTGAGTTCTATCCATGAATAAATCACCTGTAATTGAGGTTTGATCAGTTTTCAGATATCTGCTTTAATTGAGCAGATATCATAAGCACTCAAGATTCTCATTTCTTTTAAAACCGTCACGCGATAATTGGAAGAGCTCAGGAGGAAAAAAATCTCTGGGGAAAATATTTTGTATTTTGATGCATAAGGTTTAGGATATTCCATCCATGGTGTGTATCTGTATATATTTCCATTTTATCCTTGCTTTGTTTTGCTCAGTAGGGAAGAGCGGGGAAAATTGGGATGGGAGAGACTTGGGACAGTTTGTCTTCACGTAAATTAATTTCACCCAATCAGGTTTTCGATGACATCAGAAGTTCGATGTTGCCCCTGAGAGTAACCGACTTCCTTTGGAGCCGAAGTTGGACACTGCAGTAAGGTTTGTGCAGTTCGATATTTTATCAACTAAAATGTATTTTCTACTTCTACACCATGTCCATTCTATGGTGTAATGTATGCTGGTGAATCTGGGATTTGATAGGAATGAAAGTCTGTCACCTCAAGTTACCACATATCTCATCTCATCTCATTATCTCTAGCCGCTTTATCCTGTTCTACAGGGTCGCAGGCAAGCTGGAGCCTATCCCAGCTGACTACGGGTGAAAGGCGGGGTTCACCCTGGACAAGTCGCCAGGTCATCACAGGGCTGACACAAAGACACAGACAACCATTCACACTCACATTCACACCTACGCTCAATTTAGAGTCACCAGTTAACCTAACCTGCATGCCTTTGGACTGTGGGGGAAACCGGAGCACCCGGAGGAAACCCACGCGGACACGGGGAGAACATGCAAACTCCACACAGAAAGGCCCTCGCCGGCCACGGGGCTCGAACCCAGACCTTCTTGCTGTGAGGCGGCAGCGCTAACCACTCCACCACCGTGCCGCCACCACATATAGTATTATTTATTAAACTTAAGTTCTGGGGAAAACAGTGAAGGATTTTTTTTTTCAGAATATCCAGATGGGGAGAGTTGGGATAGTTCATCATGTTACAGGTTTTTGTTTGTGGTTTACAAATATAAAAATTTTTTAAATTGTTAAAAATTTAGGCGCGTCCCTGCATGAGGATTAAACTTATTTCCTTCCTTCTTGAGAATGGAACTGTTTTGTTGAGTCAGGTTCTGGGTAAACTGACATTTCTCTATCGCTGGACCAGCATTGTGTGTTTATACAGTTCATATGGTACAAGTTTTGATCATAAATAAAAATTAAACATTTTGTCCCGTGTGTCCCTGTAAAAAATACTGACAGAAAACGTGAAGCCTGAAGGCCAGTATGTGTGACAAGCTGAGAAACTAATGTTGTAGTAAAAGGGTACAGTAAATACTCTCTAATGTAATATGAATGTGACACGACCTGCAAAGAATTTCACACAATCTACATCAAGGGCGTAAGGAGCTCATCTGGCCTGCCATCGAAACAGCCGTGACGACCAAAACATCAAACAGAACTGAAATGCGACAATGTGAGAGAGAGAGGACCGACCTCCAAGACAAACTGTTTACAACAGGAACATCAACAAAGGACTAAATTTTGTTCCCCAAGGGAAGATCAACCCAAAACATCCATCAGAACTGAATTCGGGTGAGAACTGCGAGAGGAGATACGGTACAATTCCAATGAGAAGTCTGATAACTCATTAAGGTGATGTAATTAGGAGTTCATTAGCAAAAAATTAACAAAACAATGACCAAGTGTTGTGCAGAAGGACGAGTTCTTTCAAACGAAACAATCAGAACTGAAATCCATTGAGAACTGAGGGAGGAGAAACGATTTAACTGAAAATAAACACAGTTGTAAACAAATTGCTTACAGCAAGAAAGTCAGCAAACAAATGACCAAATTTTGTTCCCCGAGGGAAGATCTACCCAAAACATCGATCAGAACTGGAATCGGATGAGAAATCAGAGAGGAGATAAAATTCTAGTGAGAGTCCTGGAAAATCCGTTAATTTGGCCTAATTAGTAACTCGTTTGCAAAAAAATTGACAAAACAATGACTGAGTTTTGTGCGGAGTGATGAGTTCTTTCAAACAAAATAATCAGAACGGAAATCCATGGAGAATTGACGGAGAAGATACGATTTAACTGAATTGTGGACAACCGACGATGGACACCACGCCATGGCAACAGCTCATCGGCCTTATGGACATATGAGCTAAAAACGTGTCCCAAGTCTCCCTGCTGTCCATGACTTATGACCATCTCATCTCATTATCTCTAGCCGCTTTATCCTGTTCTACAGGGTCGCAGGCAAGCTGGAGCCTATCCCAGCTGACTACGGGCGAAAGGCGGGGTACACCCTGGACAAGTCGCCAGGTCATCACAGGGCTGACACATAGACACAGACAACCATTCACATTCACACCTACGGTCAATTTAGAGTCACCAGTTAACCTAACCTGCATGTCTTTGGACTGTGGGGGAAACCGGAGCACCCGGAGGAAACCCACGCGGACATGGGGAGAACATGCAAATTCCGCACAGAAAGGCCCTCGCCAGCCACGGGGCTTGAACCCGGACCTTCTTGCTGTGAGGCGGCAGCGCTAACCACTACACCACTGTGCCACGAATGTTATGATGTTAATTTGACTATTAAAGCAACAATATTTACCAGACTTCTTTCTGTGGCTTGATATGATTGGGCGTGGCCTCCTAAAGTCTATGATTACAATGCAGGCATTTAGCAGACATTCTTATCCAGAATAACATACAACATACTCAGAGTAGCCTGGAGATCAAGTGGGGTTTAGTGTCTTACTCAAGGACACTTCAACCATTCCTGTTGGCCCAGGGAATCAAACCACCAACCTTTTGGTCCCAAAGCTACTTCACTAACCATTAGGCCATGGCTTCCCCCATGAGCAAAGCTGTGTCCATAGCAATGGTCTGTTATTCATAGCAGCATTCTATTATCGAGACTTAACAGGCCGTATAACGTTGCCATCACCCAGTTAAAGAGAACAAGTCTAGAACCTTTTTTAAGCATGGATACATTACTATTCAGTCAATGAAACGTGAATTCAAGTCTGATCTGTGAGTCCACTTAAGACTTAAACAAGCTTATAGTCTTAACCTCTTAAATTTCTACTTTGTCTAAATCTGCAGTGCTCACAATGAAAAAAATAATTTTCTTTTCAAGATGACAAACCAAGGCTATAAACAATTCTGTCCAACATGACAAAAAGAGAAATGAGTCACAGAGGCAATGAAAGACTGGCGAGTCTGGAAATTCACAGAATTTACAGAGGAGTAAAGCAGCAAGGTTGCATTCAAACCAAACAGCAACAGCTGTCATTGCACAATGTGAAAGTCATCACTAAAGGTCAACAGTCTTCTTTGGAAGAAGACTTTTATACACCAACCTCCCTGATGGCAAAGTGAGTTAGAGGTACAGAAAGATGGGTTCTCCGTGTTGCATCCACTCTTCCCTGAAGTTCCATACAAGATCAGATGTAATGCCAGGATTTTACAGTTGGTCTTTTTTGTAAGGGTATGGGAGGAGTTGGCCTGCATGGTCATCATGCAGTGAAACACCAGCTGTAGTCACATACAGTTGAAGAAAGAAAACCCGAATTGGCACTCCAGCTGTTGATGAAATCATTAAGGCTGTGGGGAATAAAGCATTCCGTTTCTTCAATATGTATCCCGCAGTTTTCTCTGATCTTCCCCTGATCTCTCGAGCAAGTTCTGTCCATGCAGCACTTCCCACTTTGTCAGGGTCAATAAGATAAGATGCCGTGCTGAAGTTTGTCCAGAGGCCGGTGGTTCATCAAGACCAAAATGCTTTTCTGGTTCACTCAAGCACTCAGAACAGATGTATGAATTTGTCTGGTGGACAGTTTTTTCATGGAAGATAAAACTCCTTCCAGCTTGTCCCACTGATGTGTGTGGGGTTGCTGCTATGTGGACCCCACTGATCCACATAACATATTAACTGGGGGAAGCCATGGCCTAACGGTTAGAGAAGCAGTTTTGGGACCAAAAGGTCACTGGTTTAATTCCCTAGACCAACAGGAATGGCTGAAGTACCCTTGAGCAAGGCATCTAATCCCCAACTGTTCCCCAGGTTGCTCTGGGTATGTTGTATGTCGCTCTGGATAATAGCATCTGCTGAAGGCCAGTAATGTAATTGAAGCATGGTTTTATGCCAGATGCCCTTCCTGCTGCAACCTTCCTATTTCAGGGCTTGCCTGGGAAACAACCATTCACACCTATGGACAATTTGGGCTACATCCACACGACAACGGCAATGAGATGTTATTTAAAAATATATCGCGTCCAAATGGGCAACGATCAGTAAAATATCAGGTCCATATGGCAAAGCAACGCTTGCTGAAAACGATGCAATACACATGCCACACCTCTAGGGGCGCTGTAAGACGGTCCCTTCGGAGACACCAGAACAATAGAAGAAGTAAGGCCGCATGCGCATAAACTATTATGCGCGAGACTTCATATTAGCCACAAAGTCAGGAAAATCTGTTCGTAAAATTACATTATAATGACCAAATACAATGAAAAGTATTTTTCCAGTCTCACCTGTGAAAGGTAATCCCATGTGATCTCGTTTGGACGGCAAACCTGTTGGTACAGTTAAACGCAGCTAATCTTTATTCTCCGCTTTGACCTATCCAATATGGCGCCGAGGATGACGTATGATTCTACGCGGAAGGCGGCGTCTTTAATGGTCCGGAATAAATTGAATACTACACGTTGATGGATTAATTTGTTGTTTCTCACCTGTGAAAGGTAATCCCATGTGATCTCGTTTGGACGGTAAACCTGTTGGTACAGTTAAAGGCAGCGCATGAATCTTTATTCTCCGCTTTGACCTATCCAATACGGCGGCAAGGATGATGTATGATTCTACGCGGAAGGCGGCATCTTTAATGGTCCGGAATAAATTGAATGCTACACGTTGATGGATTAATTTGCTCCTCTACGCCCTTTTTGAGGAATGTATTGTAGGACTAAAACCAACATCTGAAGAGGTGAGATCGCTCCTTTTTTTTCCCTATTTTTGCTGGCGGGATTGACTCTGCCCTAAGGGCAGAGTCTCTCTCTCTCTCTCTCTCACTTTGCACCATTACACAATAAATATTCACAGTGAAAATATTTTGTAAGCGCGTTTCATGAACCAAGTTATAGGATTTGTTGACAACTCGCATCGGATCGCAATGAGAAGATCATTGGCACTACTGGTGTTAAGAATCAGACCATTTCATAAATGAATATTTTGCTGTAGAGCTGCAGTGTTTGTACAATTGCATGTTTTTGCTTCACTATTACTGTCACTATTCTGCTTCTTGCATTACTACTGTGAACTAACACTGAACATAATAATAATAATAATAATAATAATAATAATAATAATAATATCCAAGCTCGTGTTTCACTCTCACTAGTGCTCTGTAAGGCTTTTTCCTGGTGATATCCTGGTGATATTCGTTACACTTCTATCCGGCGTGAAGCACTCACAGTCATGTGGTTGTGATGTCATCGTAAACAAATCCGTTCTACTCATCCAGACGACTTCACAACGGCAACGTTACCAGATCTTTCCACTCTAGAACCCGTTCTCAAAAAGATTGCGTTTTGGGCACCCAAAACGCCGGTGCCGTGTGGACGCCAGGCCTAAACAATAAGCAATTGTATCGGAGTCACCTGAATCCATTGCCGTGTGGACAGGGCCTTAGAGTAGCCAGTCTTTGGACTGTGGGGGAAACTGGAGCACCTGGAGGAAACCCACACAGACATGGAGAGAACATGCAAACTCCACACAGAAAGGACCCTGTCAGCCACTGGGCTCAAACCCAGAATCTTCTTACTGCAAGGCAACAGTGCTAACCACTACACCACTGTACCCCCCAAGAGGCAAAACTCCTCACCTTTCAGCAAAATCTGCCATTTTGAGAACAAACTAGGTCATCTATGAGATTCGTGCAGATATAGGTGGGTTTTTTAGGAGGGGGTGAGGTGAATTGGTCAAGTGACCTTCTCTGTGGATTGTGTTTTTACCCACCCACATTCTGCCAAGACCCACCCTTATTCTGTCTCTGACTCTCAAGCTCTTACCCTGATATTCTTACCCTAACTATCTCACTCCTAACCAACTTAACCAACAAAGGCAACAAGAATCAGCCAATCAGAGATGAGAGCTTCATAGCTCAGAAGGTACTTAGCTTAAGCTAGCTAGCCAGCTGTGTAGCCCAGTTTTTGTAAGGGTTCATGGTAGAGAAATATCTAAATGTCAACTCCCAATATGTTGGGTTTTGTGATAGACAACACAAATGTGTTCCTTGGTTTTGAAAGTCACACCAAGGATATGTTTAATCTGACATCGGGTTGACGTGGATTGGTCCATGGGTGTTTCAGTTGTTGTTGTTGACAGTGTTAGCTCAGTTGCATATGAAACACCCACAGACCACTCTGCATCAGCCCAGATTTGTAAATTAATTGCTGTCTATTTCATAGGCCTACACAAACACTCCCTAGTGTACTCATCTAACAAATTGATGTACCTCTCCAGAACCTTCAGCAGAACCTTCTTCCTAATCCTCTCTGGTCCTCATTCTAATACTGGTGTTTCATGTGATAGTCAGTTTACAATGTGCCAGCGATGCACGAGAGCCTTTGCTGGCATAATTGATCTCCTTCATGCAGAGGGTACACCTGGCATGACCTTTCTTGTCTACTTTTTTAATAAAGTGAGAAGGTGCAATTTTCCTCATTGATATCTCTAGTGGGGTCTAATTTGAATCACAGCCAATTCCAACTACACTTGCAATGCTTCATGCTTCCTTAATTCTTTCATTCTGAATATGGCACAAATATGAGTCTACATTACATGAATCTTTTTTGGCTGCTCCCGTTAGGGTTCACCACAGCAGATCATCATGATGATCTGCATATTTGATTTGGCATAGGTTTTTTATACCAGATGCCCTTCCTGATGCAACCCTTTCCAAACTATCCAGGCTTGTTACCAGCACTAAGTATGCACTAACTTGTGCAACCCCAGGGGCTGGGTATTTTACTTAATCTGCATATCTTTGAACTGTGGGAAGAAACCGGTGCACCCAGAGGAAACCTACATAGACGCCATCCAAACTCCATACAGAAAGGCCTCCGTCAGCCGTGATGTTCAAACCTGGAACCTTCTTGCTCTGAGGCAGTAGTGCTAACCACTGCACCACCATACCACCTCTACAGTAGATTAATCAAATATAGAAAATATACAGACGCAAAAATGACTGGCTGTATATGTGTATCCTGTTGTTTTCTGACCGGAAGCAGAACTTCATATCTCTCCACTCAGAGAGAGCCCTTTAACCCTGAGGCCTCATCCTCCATCACACTTGTACTAACTAGAAAAGTGAATATCTTTCAGAACTTTCTCCCGGGGGAGCCCGCCCCCACAGATTTTCTCTATCTAAACAATCCTCACCTTTTTTACCCCTTATTTGTTTGCATCCCTGCTTTGTGAAACTGTTTGACATTTAAAATGTTTACCTTTTGAGCAGTATTCTGTACTTCTCAGTACACCCACACTCAGCAGTTTCTTGTCCATCAGGCAATTTAAGATGACGGATAGACTTGTTTTCTTTAAATGCTTTCTCTTCAGACATGTTTTTCAAAAAAGTATTTTGTTCTACTTGTGTTTCTGCAGCTCGTTTCTTTCTACTTACTTATAGAACTTGTCAAATGTTGACCTTTTCTTCACATTATACTGGGGCAATTTTCTGTGTATTGCTGACAGAAAAGCTGGACCTGAAATTCTCCAGTTTCCACTGGCTTAAGCTACGGTCACACTCCAGCTACATTGCGATGCTTTGCGATGGGTTATTGATGAAAATGAGGCATTTTGGTGGCGATGCTTCCTCATCCTTCAGGAAGTATTCCCAAACCCGTCGCTGCTTAGTTTGCCAATGAAAATATTGCCACCAAATTTCAATGCATGCTTTGAAATTTTACGCAACGTTTTAGCCACTCACAAGGTGGAGACACACCAAAAAACAACTCACAAATCTTGAACATTCATCATGCATGCCGCCAGTTTTTCATCGCCAAGTATTCGCAAACCCATCGTGAGCTGTCATGTGACCCAGGGCCTTAGAGGCACGTGCTGCAGTGGTGGCTGTAGTATACGTATCTGTTACTGAAGTATATCTCTCTGTGTTGTTTATCTGTTGGACTCTCGTCATGAGTAAGGGCATCGAAACGTTCGGCCACGTTGTGCTAAAAAGCAGCTAAGCTGCAAACTAGCTAGAAAGATTTCACTGAAGAAGGTAGTGACACCTAGTTAAGCCTATAATATATTTTTTAAAACTAAACAACTACAACTCATCAAACATACCTCAATACTTACAATTTATTTATATTTACCATTTAGAAAGACAAAAAATAACACGACATACTACTGTTCTGGATTAAGCTACTGACTGCCGGTAGGAGCACACTGTGAGTCTGATTTAAGTTCAAGTTTGGATGGCAGTCATGTTCATTACAGTCAGTGCTTGGCAGTTGTTTATGCTGTTCTGCTTGTTTGAAACGTCTCCTAATCATCATTTAAATGAACCATGCAACCAAGCAGGACAAGCAAAGAGTGTCAAGATACTGTATTTCTTTCTATGCACATCCCACCGTCCCTACACCCACTGACCCCCAGTGATGGGCAGGACCCAAAATGACCAATAAAAAGCCTGTTGTCCAATGAGCATTAATCTGTGAATGGTAGGGTGCATCAGTTGCCCCCTAAAAATGAAAAGTTCCTCCGATCATGATGCATTTTTGTTTTTATGTTCCTTTTGGTAAGAAAACACACTGGGTGAAATCTCATCTCATCTCATTATCTCTAGCCACTTTATCCTTCTACAGGGTCGCAGGCAAGCTGGAGCCTATCCCAGCTAACTACGGGCGAAAGGCGGGGTACACCCTGGACAAGTCGCCAGGTCATCACAGGGCTGACACATAGACACAGACAACCATTCACACTCACATTCACACCTACGGTCAATTTAGAGTCACCAGTTAACCTAACCTGCATGTCTTTGGACTGTGGGGGAAACCGGAGCACCCGGAGGAAACCCACGCGGACACGGGGAGAACATGCAAACTCCACACAGAAAGGCCCTCGCCAGCCCCAGGGCTCGAACCCAGGACCTTCTTGCTGTGAGGTGACAGTGCTAACCACTACACCACCGTGCCGCCCCCTGGGTGAAATATTTTGACAAAATTCAAAAGTTTAATGGTGGCACCAGGAGCTCAAAGTTATGGAAAAAGCTGCTATTTTATGACTTTTATGACAAAATTTCGATCACTTTTCATGAAACATTATGGCACCTTATAGAGTATACCAAATATCTTAGATACACATTTTTAGTACATATTCTAAATATATTATCAAGCACAGTTTGAGTTTTAGCTGTTCATTGAATCATTGTTCAACTACTTTTAAACAATACAAATGTATTATGAATCACATTAATGCTTCTCAATCCCTTGCAAAGGTTCTTAACATGATCTCTGGCTCACAAGAAATCAATAAATGGAGTCCAACATTGTGATTCAAACCTTACGCGAAAACATAAAATAAGTGTTTTTTGGCAAAAAAAAAAACGAACCTCATGGTGCCACCATTAGACTTTGAATATGGTCAAAAAATTCTACAGGATGTCTTTATTGGTGAAAAGGAACACCCAAACAAAAATGCATCAGATTTTATGAAAGTGAGGGCAACTGATGCACCCGAGTGAATGGTCTGTGTTTCCACTGAGTCATGTTATGCAATTAAAGCTGGGTTTTCTCCTCTTGCAGTCGTCATTCAGATCTCTGAGATGTGATATTTGGCACTTGATTTCGATTGCATCCACTGCAATAGCCGTGGTAGTGTTTAATCAAATGTGAAAAAAACGTGTTTCCATTTCAATTTTGCTAATTATTGCTTTGGCTGAATGTATAAACTTTTTTTGTGATGTGAGGTTTTTTTTTCAAAATTCACATTTCCAATATTCGTTCTTTTAGTTCACAATTTCAAATTGCACATTAAAGGAGAACTGAAGGCAATTTTTTTATTATCAAAATTCCATTTATCTCATTGTATTAAATATAGAAATGTATTTCTGATCGCTATTTTGTCGCTGCTATAGCAAGTTCTGAGTGTTTGAAATATGCTCTGTAATGTATCAGTCCGTATGTCAAAGCAACGGCCGTAAACGAGATTCGTTGAGACCTGTGTGAGACATCGTAGGACGGAAGTAAAACGTACAGCGGAAATCAAAGTGATCAACATCTGCCAAAGTTCCCTGTGTCCGAAATCGCTCACTCGTTCACTACTCCCTACTCACTACATAGGGAATTACTATATAGAGGACTATACAGTGAGCTCATTGGTAAAATGAAAAAACTCTTTCGGACACTAGTCCGTCACGCTGATATTTACGTCATTACTGTCGCACAATTAAAACGTGCCAGATCAGTCGGCTGGTGGGTTTCAAAATAATAAATACGTGCGTGTGTTTTTGTGATAAATCCATATTATACTGAGCGCATTTCCCACATTAATCAATACAAAGTACCTGCAGCTTTCAGTTCTTTAAAATCAAGGCTGAATACTTTCTTCTTTGTTGCTGCTTTTTATTAAATCAAATTTGAGACTTTTAATTTGATTTCTTTCAGCACAACCGCAATGCATGATGGGATATATTGCTTTGGTTAGGGACCATCGCTGTACACTACTTTTCATGATGCATTGTGGGATACTTTGAGTGCACTATATAGGGTGTAAATAATCCTCACTAAGGTTTCGGACAGCACTACAAAATGGCGTCCTCGCTATATAGTGCCCTGTATAGTGAGTAGGGAGCGATTTCAGACACAGGGGTAGTTAAAAGACGTGCGCGCCCTCTTTCGAATGCTGATGTAATCAAGCCAGAAGTTGTGTTTGTTTTGATAGCAATCAGGAAAGTTTGAAAAAAGTAGGCAGTAATCGTCATTTAAACTTGTTTTTGTGCAATACTTCGTTTGGAAAATCTCATCTCATCTCATTATCTCTAGCCGCTTTATCCTGTTCTACTGGGTCGCAGGCAAGCTGGAGCCTATCCCAGCTGACTACGGGCGAAAGGCGGGGTACACCCTGGACAAGTCGCCAGGTCATCACAGGGCTGACACATAGACACAGACAACCATTCACACTCACACCTACGCTCAATTTAGAGTCACCAGTTAACCTAACCTGCATGTCTTTGGACTGTGGGGGAAACCGGAGCACCCGGAGGAAACCCACGCGGACACGGGGAGAACATGCAAACTCCACACAGAAAGGCCCTCGCCGGCCACGGGGCTTGAACCCGGACCTTCTTGCTGTGAGGCGGCAGCGCTAACCACTACACCACCGTGCCGCCCTGTCACGAATGTTATGATGTTAATTTGACTATTAAAGCAACAATATTTACCAGACTTCTTTCTGTGGATTGATATGATTGGGTGTGGCCTCCTAAAGTCTATGATTACAATACAGGCATTTAGCAGACATTACACCAATACACCACCGTGCCGCCCCATTTGTAAAATAGTTTTCAAAATGGCGGCACTGACACCTGGCTGACACGTCACGTTTTGAAGTCTCGCACAAGTCTCGTGAAGATCGCGCGGATAAGCGACGCCTGCCGTGGACCAAACGAACTAAATTCAGCACGGCTAAAAACCGAATAGGCCGATAAGTATAATATTTAATTGCAGTTAGTTGCCAATACGAGTCACGATATAAGATTACTAAAACCGAAAACGTAATTGAATTAATTGAAAATTAAGAAATAAAGTAAGTTTTAAAATGACTTCAGTTCATGTAAACCTGACGAAGGCGATATTTGATATTGTGATTCACAAAAATGGAGGCTTTCCATGGAGTCTGTGATGGACTGAGACCTTCACTGTTTGTCCAGAATTTCCAGAAAAGAGTGAGTGTGAACACAAAAAATGATAGTTATGATGTGATCAATATTTATGATGAAGCAGCCTATCTGTGTAGGATGCTGTTAATAATATAGTTTGATCGAGTTTTTTTCTCTTAAAACCACTAAAAGGAAAAAGATTTTACAACAGAAAGCCAATTTATGTATTCAGCACATAAAAACAACAATAAACAAAGTTTTCCCTGAAAGTCCTCGTGAAAGTGAAAGTTTTGCTACTTTATGACATCATGCTGTTGAATAAGTCTCTCAAACCCAAAGTCCAAACCAAGTAGACAAAAAAACATTTTCGAAAACATTCCAACTGTATTTCTGAATTTATCACAAAATGTTCATGACCAGGGCGGCATGGTGGTGTAGTGATTAGCGCTGTCGTCTCACAGCAAGAAGGTCCGGGTTCGAGCCCCGTGGCCGGCGAGGGCCTTTCTGTGTGGAGTTTGCATGTTCTCCCCGTGTCCGCGTGGGTTTCCTCCGGGTGCTCCGGTTTCCCCCACAGTCCAAAGACATGCAGGTTAAGTTAACTGGTGACTCTAAATTGACCGTAGGTGTGAATGTGAGTGTGAATGGTTGTCTGTGTCTATGTGTCAGCCCTGTGATGACCTGGCGGCTTGTCCAGGGTGTACCCCGCCTTTCGCCCGTAGTCAGCTGGGATAGGCTCCTGCGACCCTGTAGGACAAGATAAAGTGGCTGCAGATAATGGATGGATGGATGGACGTTCATGACCAAAGAAGTTAGCTCTCCAGTCCATATAATCCGAAGTTCACCTGTGATCCCACTAGAACACAGAGCATCCAGGGATTGACAGAGTTTCTGCCTTTGTTGTTTATTTTCCAAGTTTTATATCCCTAAGCTACTGGTAGAATGAACAAAAGAAAGAACTACTGTATTGTAGTTAATTAGTATGAGTTGGCTAGTTTGCTCTTTCCCCCCCAACATTCTCAGCCACTGAAAGATGATCTATTCTTTTCCCTTCAAAAAACAGACTCCGCCTCCTTTTATTGTTTCAACCAACCAAGTTAGCCAGGCCACACCTGAATAAAACTTAGCCAATGAGGAAATATACAGTGCTGTGCAAAAGTCGCATGTAAAGAAATGCTGTCAGCTAAAAATGGCTTAAAAATAATGAAATTGAATGTTTCAACGTAAAAAAATACTATAAACAGTAATCAGTTAGCCATAATAAATGAAACGAAGTCAATATTTGGTGTGAGACGACCTTTTGCTTTAAAAAACAAAACAGTAGTCTGAGGTCCAGTGAGTGCAGTTTTATGCGGAAATGATCTATAGGTTTTACTGAGCATCTTACAGAACCAGCCACAGTTCTTCTGGACACTTTGACTGTCACACTCGCTTCTTCATTTTGCACCAAAACCCAGCAGCCTTCATTATGTTTCCTTTTTTAATCTGAAAAGTGCTCTCTTATGGAATATGCTGCTCACATACAAACATTTTTTTTCTGTAACATTTAATTTTGTGCTGGAAAACGAGCATTTGGACTCTAAAATATTTTTGTAATGTTTTGACTTGATAATGTAGAAGTCTCATCTCATCATCTGTAGCCGCTTTATCCTGTTCTACAGGGTCGCAGGCAAGCTGGAGCCTATCCCAGCTGACTACGGGCGAAAGGCGGGGTACACCCTGGACAAGTCGCCAGGTCATCACAGGGCTGACACATAGACACAGACAACCATTCACACTCACATTCACACCTACGGTCAATTTAGAGTCACCGGTTAACCTAACCTGCATGTCTTTGGACTGTGGAGGAAACCGGAGCACCTGGAGGAAACCCACGCGGACACGGGGAGAACATGCAAACTCCACACAGAAAGGCCCTCGCCGGCCACGGGGCTCGAACCCAGGACCTTCTTGCTGTGAGGCGACAGCGCTAACCACTACACCACCGTGCCGCCATTTAAAATGTATTTTTTAAAAAATAGAAAGTCGGAATTAAGGATGGAAGAATCTTGTTTTATTTTTTCTGCTCGAATTCGAGTTAGCTCCTTCACGAAAGTGTTTGATTTTCTTCCAGGTGGAGC
Source organism: Neoarius graeffei (assembly GCF_027579695.1). NCBI lineage: Eukaryota > Metazoa > Chordata > Actinopteri > Siluriformes > Ariidae > Neoarius > Neoarius graeffei. Next base: position 96,634,605 of record NC_083574.1, on the reverse strand, counting down.
AGCTTCCTTATTCAACACAGAAAACCCAGAATGGTTTCAAACAACTCAGTAAAAAACCCAACAAGGAGCTACATGCGCAATATATCCTGAAATAAACAGAGCAGATTAAGAGCAGAGAGTGCTGGAGCTTTGTTTCTGTTATCAGAGGAACCCAGTCCTGTGCAAAATGTCTCCATGGAGTCAGAGTGTCGTAATGAACCTACGGTTCGAGAGTTCTACACAAACACACTGAACTTTACAGCAGCTGCATGCATGTGAAATGGAAATAAATCAATTAAGGCAGGAAAAACTATTTTGGATAAAATTGTTATTGTTTGTTACGCAATGATCAACCTGTGTGACTCAGTTGTGCCTTTTGAATCGAGAATAAATGAAGAGGGAACTGAACATTAACCGTTTTTTGAAATTATTACTACAAGGGTGATTATAGTTACTATATGACTACAGCTACAACAGGAATGTGCTGATTCTGTTAACGGTTGTAATTATTGTCCCATCCACTATTAGATAAAATAAAAAAAAAATCTTACAATATTGTTTGAAAATCTAGAGCAAGATATTTTGCTATTTTTGAAATAATAACACTTCAGATATTGTTTTAACAATACTAAGTATCACTGTATAAATGACAGAGTGCAGATAGCTGTGTAACTAGATGTCCTTGGGGTTGCTGAGACATGGAGGAATGGGAATACCATCGAGCCCACAGTTCAGGTCGGAGTCCTTTGAGGGGTTCCGCAGCACTCTGTTCCCAAAAGTAGATGTTGGGAAAAATTCTTTACACAAAGAAGGTTTTCTTGCTTTTGTATTTTTTTAAACTGTTCTTCCATGTTGGGACTCTATGGGAAAAAGAAGGTATATTCCAACATGTAGCTAATGCTAGGCCACTAGTCTGCACCGTCACTCCAGTCATTTTGAGGAATTTTTTGTGGATCATAACCGCTAATAAACTCCAATTTCTTTGCATATCTATCCTTCGCTTCTTTCTGACTATGATTATCCAAGTAATCCGGTAGTAGAGCTTTTTTAGCTGTAGTTTTTTTCAGAAAACAGCAACAGACGCCAGACATCTTTGCTTGGCTTCAGTATGTGAACAAAGTTTGCTTGTCCCCCAGGTATAGGGTAGCGACGGTTGCTAATGTAAATGTGATGTCAGTGCAAGGGATATATATATATATATATATATATATATATATATATATATATATATATATATATATATATATATATATATATATATATATATATATATATATATATATATATATATATAGTAGGGCGGCACGGTGGTGTAGTGGTTAGCGCTGTCGCCTCACAGCAAGAAGGTCCTGGGTTCGAGCCCCGTGGCCGGCGAGGGCCTTTCTGTGCGGAGTTTGCATGTTCTCCCCGTGTCCGCGTGGGTTTCCTCCGGGTGCTCCGGTTTCCCCCACAGTCCAAAGACATGCAGGTTAGGTTAACTGGTGACTCTAAATTGAGCGTAGGTGTGAATGTGAGTGTGAATGGTTGTCTGTGTCTATGTGTCAGCCCTGTGATGACCTGGCGACTTGTCCAGGGTGTACCCCGCCTTTCGCCCGTAGTCAGCTGGGATAGGCTCCAGCTTGCCTGCGACCCTGTAGAAGGATAAAGCGGCTAGAGATAATGAGATGAGATGAGATATATAGTACTGTGCAACACAAACTTTGTTATAGATTTCTATTTTATGACTTCTACATTAGGGCGGCACGGTGGTGTAGTGGTTAGCGCTGTCGCCTCACAGCAAGAAGGTCTGGGTTCGAGCCCCGTGACCGGCAAGGGCCTTTCTGTGTGGAGTTTGCATGTTCTCCCCGTGTCTGCGTGGGTTTCCTCCGGGTGCTCCGGTTTCCCCCACAGTCCAAAGACATGCAGGTTAGGTTAACTGGTGACTCTAAATTGAGCGTAGGTGTGAATGTGAGTGTGAATGGTTGTCTGTGTCTATGTGTCAGCCCTGTGATGACCTGGCGACTTGTCCAGGGTGTACCCCGCCTTTCGCCCGTAGTCAGCTGGGATAGGCTCCAGCTTGCCTGCTACCCTGTAGAACAGAATAAAGCGGCTATAGATAATGGGATGAGATACATTTTAAATACAACTGCAAATTTCTCTGGAGTTTTCAGGCTTAGTGCCTCTCGTTATATTCTCTTTAACCACTCGTGTCTTCGTTGCTCTTGAAGCATTTGCTTCTCTTTGTTAACATTTTTCTTGATAGTGGGGAGACGGTAATGCCTTTTATCCATTTCTCAATTTGAACGACCAAAAATAGTGCAAAAATGACCCATTAAGCCTTGCTTACATGAAAAACGATGTCTGTTTGACCCCCTGGTGTAATTATCACGTGATGCCTGACGTCAGGATTACACTCTGAACCTTGTTGCTTAAGCCGCATAAATACGGCAGAATGATCACATCAAGATTGCCAAAGATTGCCAGCAATTCAGTCGTGTTGCATTTAAAAAAAAAAAAATTGTTAATCAGAAAAGCTTCTTTCTGCACATCAAAAATGTCATGGTGTTGTTACTCAGCCATGGTGTTCTCTGTACTTTTTATCTTTTTTTTATCTGTGCTCTAGTGTGCAGGCACAATTTCCAGCTGATGATTATCAGAAAAACAATCAGAGCATAAATATTAAAAAGAAAAAAAGGCTAATCTGTGAATATTTATATCTGCATATTGCATCCTTCCAGGTATCATTTCAAACACATGTACTGCCTTTTCATAAAAAAGATCTGCTGAGAGCATTCCTCCAGCCCCACTGTTGATCTGAACCATGGCTCAGAAAGGCTTAACCTTTCCTTTCACCGAGTGTCTGATTATTAATATCTGAGTGCATCCACTTGTAGAAAAATAGCATTATCTTTAATAAAAGACAAAAAGAAACTCTCTCCTCAGCATTATGGCATGTTTAATGGTACAATAGTTAATTAATTAATTAATTACGGCAAAGAAGAAGGGCCACAATGGGATGAAGGGCCACAATGGTTGTGGAAAGTTATAAGTGACATCTGGCAGAAGAAGAAAATACCACTAGAGCTGAAGTCAAGCATTATGATACCCATCTACAAACATAAAGGGTGATGCCTTAGAATGCAAGAATTATAGAGGCGTAAAACTTTTGGCGCACACCCTGAAGATAATCGAAGGCATTATGGACAAGAGGCTGAGAGAGGTCATCCAAATCAATGAGATGCAATTTGGATTTATGCCTGGGAGAGGCAGAGTGGATGCCATCTTCATTCTGAGGCAAGTGCAGGAAAAGATACTGGAAGGCAACAAGAAGCAATGCTGGGCCTTTGTTGATATAGAAAAGGCTTTTGATCAGGTACCGAGAGAGTTGATATATTGGAGCCTGAGGAAGAAAGGAGGAGTGACTGAAGAAAATAACCAGATGGTAAAGGCGATGTATGAAGAGGCAAGTACTGCTGTCAGACGTAGAAACCAATTGTCAGAGTCTTTTGAAGTGAGGGCTGGAGTACATCAAGGCTCAAGGCTTAGCCCCCTTCTGTTCATTACTGTCCTCGATGTAATAAGCCAAGAGACTAGGCGAGGGGGGGCGGCACGGTGGTGTAGTGGTTAGCGCTGTCGCCTCACAGCAAGAAGGTCCTGGGTTCGAGCCCCGGGGCCGGCGAGGGCCTTTCTGTGTGGAGTTTGCATGTTCTCCCCGTGTCCGCGTGGGTTTCCTCCGGGTGCTCCGGTTTCCCCCACAGTCCAAAGACATGCAGGTTAGGTTAACTGGTGACTCTAAATTGACCGTAGGTGTGAATGTGAGTGTGAATGGTTGTCTGTGTCTATGTGTCAGCCCTGTGATGACCTGGCGACTTGTCCAGGGTGTACCCCGCCTTTCGCCCGTAGTTAGCTGGGATAGGCTCCAGCTTGCCTGTGACCCTGTAGAAGGATAAAGCGGCTAGAGATAATGAGATGAGATGAGTCTGAGGGTTTTCTTATGTGACAAAGCAAGAGAACAGTCACCTTATCCTGCCTTGAACCCAGGTCTACAGGCAAACCTGCACCCTGACCACAACACCAAAGAACCAGGCTCTTTGGAATGGCAGTCAGAGCACATATTCAACTGTAGTGACGGGCACTCTGTCACACTGCCCCATCCCTCGCACATCACCCAGCCACACTTTTCCCATATCAGGGTGCTTCACACCTCTGATGGCCTTCTGGCAAGCCATCCCACTTCTGACACCATCTGTAGTGAAGCAAGAGAACAATCACCTTATCCTGCCTTGAACCCAGGTCTATAGGGTGCCAAACCTGCACCCTGACCACAACACCAAAGAGCCAGGCTCATTAGTATGGTAGTCAAAGCACATACTGAACTGTAATGATCACAGACAGATTTTACATTACAGGCATTTAGCAGACGCTCTTATCCAGAGCAATGTCCAACATACCCAGAGCAGCCTGGGGCACAGATGGGGGTTAGGTGCCTTGCTAAAGGGCACTTCAGCCATTCCTGCTGGTCCAGGGAATTGAACTAATTACCTGATGACCTGGCGACTTGTCCAGTGTGTACCCCGCCTTTTGCCCGTAGTCAGCTGGGATAGGCTTCAACTTGCTTGCGACCCTGTAGAACAGGATAAAGCGGCTAGAGATAATGAGATGAGACCTTTTGGTCCCAAAGCTACTTCTGTAACCATTAAGCCATGGCTTCCCCAATTAGAAAGGGGGGGAACATGGGCAAGAATGTTTAGTTTAATTAAGATTTTTATATTTTCTTAGCTGCATCAAAGTTGTGCTGTATTTTTTTCTGTTGCATAAAGGCTCATTAAAGCCTGGACTTCACTGTTGGTCCATTTGCCCATGGTTTTTGGGGTTTTTTTACATTTTTACAAAAGTTAACATTTAAGAGCTGTTGGTTAACGTTTTAGATGGATTTTTAAAACCAGTAGTTGCTTGTGCTGCATAATGCAGCCTGCACTGACTCATGTGTTCGACCCATCATCTGGACCAATCCCCGAACATTTACATCACTTGTGGTTCCTCTTGTCCTGGAAGAGAACCTGCCCTGAAGTAGGAGCTAAAAAAAAAAAAAAAAGCCCTCAAAATAACGTTCTAAGAATTACGATCGTCCTTATTTCTTGCACTACAGACATGCAAAAAAGGAAGAACTTTCTCCAACAGTTCTAAGAACTAAGAAAATGTTTCTCTGGTCTGAAAGCAATTAATATCATCATCATCATCATCATCTGAAAGGTTCTTTATATCCCCAAAATCATGTCCTGAGTGAATTTTACCTTGCAAAATTGTTAAAACTATCTCAGAACAGGCCACATTAACTTCTTCACCTGTCTCACACATCAGTAGCAGTCTCAGGTATTTTTAGCTCATCCGGTTGTAGGCCAGGTTGGATGAGCTTATGCAATCGCGCATCGTCCATCTGTCGTCTGTCCACAACTTACAAAAATCACAACTCCTCCTACAGGATTGATCCGATCTTGATCAAACTCACACACAATGTTCCCCAGGTGGGTGTGCATAAAAGTTGTCAAGATGGTGACACCATCTGTCATATTTACAATTTTATGCGCTTTTGAAAATTTTGGGGGCGGCACGGTGGTGTAGTGGTTAGCACTGTCGCCTCACAGCAAGAAGGTCCTGGGTTTGAGCCCAGTGGCCAGCGAGGGCCTTTCTGTGTGGAGTTCGCATGTTCTCCCCATGTTCACGTGGGTTTGCTCCGGTTTCCCCCACAGTCCAAAGGCATGCAGGTTAGGCTAATTGGTGGCTCTAAATTGACTGTGAGTGTGAATGGTTGTCTGTGTCTATGTGTCAGCCCTGCGATGAACTGGTGACTTGTCCAGGGTGTACCCCGCCTCTTGCCCAGAGTCAGCTGGGATAGGCTCCAGCTTGCCTGCAACCCTGTAGGACAGGATAAGCAGCTACAGATGATGGATGGATGAAAATTTTGGGTCACTTGTCACATTAAACGCTACTCTTCATAAACTGCTGGGACATTTTCACTGAAACTCACCCAGAAGACTCTAAAGACATATTCCAACAAAAGTTGTGCACCAGGTGACCATCTACCATGGATGAGGCTACAGAGGGGTCACGTGCAATTTCAAGAAAATCACTAGTGCTCTCACAGGGTTGATCGGATTTCAAACTCGCACACAACAACAGTGGCCGGTATGAGCTACAACCTCGTTAAAGCAATTATTTATATTAACAGTAGCGTTAACTAAACAGGGATTTAAAAAAAAATATGAATTACAGGACTTGAGTATATGGTGCACTTTAGTGGTACTTTTCTGAGCAAAAAATGGAGATATCAGCATTTCACAGTTCAACATCCAAACTGCAGATGACGTACAGGTAAGCCATTAGCTAGCTAGATACTGTATTTTGACATTTTATAGCATGGAAGCTCTGCAGCTTTAGATGTTTGGTACTGATTTCTTGTTGTGTTAAATATATCAGAGTGCCGTTACAGCCTCTAAATAACACTCAGGATAATGTGAAAGAGGAATCTTTGCTAGACAGCTAATTATGAGCTGGTGGATCAATACAAGCTAGCAAACTAGCAAATAAACCTTGCATGCTATTGAACCCAGAACAGCATCTGGTTAGCCAACTAGCATTAACTTTCTTTATATACTGTTACATTCCTCAGGTAAAGAAACTTTTCAGCTTAGTTGTGTCAATTGTATATGCGTAAAAAAATCATTTGTAAAGTAATTACTCAAATAAATGTAAGTGAATCACTAGACTACTTTACAATTATAAGTGATTCACTCTGAGTCATTTACAAATGACAGTAAATCATTCAGAGAGTCACTTACAAGTGAATCACTGGAATGTTTTACAAATGTATGTGAATCACTTGAGGAGCCATTTAGAAATTAAAGTAAATTTGAAGAGTCGCTTACAAATATAAGTGAATCACTTAGAGGGTCATTTATAAATGTAAGTGGATCACTTGAGGAGTCATTTAAAAATGATGGTAAATCAGTCGAAGAATTGCTTACAAATGTAAGTGCATCACATTAAGAGTCATTTATAAATGTAGGTGGCTCACTAGACTAGTTTACAGTTGTAAATGAGACAATTAGAGAGTCATTTATAAATGTAAGTGAATCACTAGATGAGTTTACAATTATAAGTGATTCACTCAAGGAGTCCTTTACAAATGACAGTAAATCATGTGAAGAGTCAATTACAAATGTAAGTGAATCACTAGAATATTTTACAAATGTACATGAATCACTTGAGGAGTTGTTTAAAAGTTAAAATAAATCATTTGAAGAGTCACTTACAAATGTAAGTGAATCACTTAAAGGGACATTTATACATGTAAGTGATTCACTTGAGTAATCATTTAAAAATGACAGTAAATCATTTGAAGAGTCGCTTACAAATGTAAATGAATCACTTTGAGAGTCATTTATAAACGTAATTGGATCACTAGACTAGTTTACAGATGTAAATGAATCACATAGAGAGTCATTTATAAATGTAAGTGAATCACTAGACTAGTTTACAAATGTAAATGAATCAATTAGAGAGTCATTTATAAATGTAAGTGAACTAGTTTACAATTATAAATGATTCACTCAAGGAGTCATTTTCAAATGGCAGTAAATCATTCAAAAAGCCAATCACAAATGTAAGTGAATCACTTGAAGAATCACTTACAAACGTAAGTGAATCACTTCGTCATTTATAAATGTAAGTGAATCACTAGACTAGTTTACAGATGTAAGTGAATCAATTAGATTCATTTATAAATGTACGTGAATCACTTGAAGAGTTGTTTAAAAATTATCGTAAATCATTTGAAGTGTGGCTTACAAATGTTAGCAGAATTACTCTAATAGTTTTTCACCACACGACTCTTGTACTCCTAAGTGAGTAATTTTCCTGATCACTACTTTTACTTTTAATTAATATGTTTAACATTGGGCAGCACGGTGGTGTAGTGGTTAGCGCTGTCGCCTCACAGCAAGAAGGTCCGGGTTCGAGCCCCGTGGCCGGCGAGGGCCTTTCTGTGTGGAGTTTGCATGTTCTCCCCGTGTCCGCGTGGGTTTCCTCCGGGTGCTCCGGTTTCCCCCACAGTCCAAAGACATGCAGGTTAGGTTAACTGGTGACTCTAAATTGAGCGTAGGTGTGAATGTGAGTGTGAATGGTTGTCTGTGTCTATGTGTCAGCCCTGTGATGACCTGGCGACTTGTCCAGGGTGTACCCCGCCTTTCGCCCGTAGTCAGCTGGGATAGGCTCCAGCTTGCCTGCGACCCTGTAGAAGGATAAAGCAGCTACAGATAATGAGATGAGATGTTTAACATTAGTACAGTAGCAGTAAATTTACCAGAGTCAGTGTCCTCTTTGTACTCTTTCCAGCGCTGCATGTGATAGTTAGTGCTGTGAGGAAGCAGCACTCCTCATACACACGTGTTTAGCAGTTACTGATTGGTGTGAACAGAGATCAATACGTGCCTCACAGTAACAGATGAGAAACAGTGAGCGGTGATGAATGAACATGTTCAAAACCCAGACAGTGTTAATAAGTTCAGTGCTCACATGAGGTCCTGCAACATCCAAACCGCCCGCAGTGTTACTCACCACATGACAACATGTCCCTCGAACATGGATTTTTCATCGTCATATTCTACAGCTCAACCTGAAAATCAGCACACAATCACTTTTAACACATCTTAATTTGGAGAACTTATACAAGCTTCATATGGCTGTGAAAATATTTCACATTTTTCTCTTTATATACACTCGCCGGCCACTTTAATAGGAACTTGTTGTTGATTCTAAGATCCCTGTTCTTGGCTGCAGGAGCGGAACCCAATGTGTTCTTCTATTGTTACGTGCTGAGATGCTTTTCTGCTCACCACGGTTGTAAAGAGTGATTATCTCATCTCATTCATCATCTCTAGCCGCTTTATCCTGTTCTACAGGGTCGCAGGCAAGCTGGAGCCTATCCCAGCTGACTACGGGCAAAAGGCGGGGTACACCCTGGACAAGTCGCCAGGTCATCACAGGGCTGCACATCGACACAGACAACCATTCACACTCACATTCACACCTACGCTCAATTTAGAGTCACCAGTTAACCTAACCTGCATGTCTTTGGACTGTGGGGGAAACCGGAGCACCCGGAGGAAACCCACGCAGACATGGGGAGAACATGCAAACTCCACACAGAAAGGCCCTCGCCGGCCATGGGGCTCGAACCCAGACCTTCTTGCTGTGAGGTGACAGCGCTAACCACTACACCACCGTGCTGCTCACAAGAGTGATTATATGAATTACTATATCCTTCCTGGTAAAAAAGCTCAAACCAATCTGTCCATTTTCCTCTGACCCTCTCTTATCAACAAGGGGTTTGTTTCCACCCACAGAACTGTCGCTCCCTCACTCGATTTTTTTTGTTGTTGTTTTTCGCACCATTCTGTGTAAACTCTAGAGACTGTTGTGTGCGAAAACCCCAGGAGATCAGCAGCTTCTGAAATACTCAAAGCAGTCCATCTGGTTCAAACCAAGACCCATACCACAGTGAAAGAAAGTCACATTTTGAGATCACAATTTTTCCCATTCTGATGTTTGAACATTAACGGAAGCTCTTGATTTGTATCTGCATGATTTGATCACTTACATCACTTAATAAACAGCTATCATTTTAAAATAAGTGAATCGCATACATTTATAAAACATTCTGTTGATTAATTTACATTTGTAACTAACTATCCAATTGATTTGCTGTTATTTGTAAATGACACATTGAGTGATTCATTTATATTTGCAAACTATTTTCGTGATTCACTTACATTTGTAAGCAATTCTTCAAATGATTAACTTTTAAACGACTCCTCAAGTGACTCATGGACATTTGTAAGACCCAAATCTTCAAATGATTTATTTTATTTTAAGTGATTCATTTGCATTTGTAAGTGACTCTTTGAATGATTTACTGTCATTTGTAAATGACTCCTTGAGTGAATCACTTATAATTGTAAGCTAGTCTAGTCAACTCAAGTCAAGTCAAGTCAAGTTTATTGTCAAATATGCTATACATGCTCGACATACAGCACAGATGAAATTACAGTCCTCTCTGACCCACGGTGCAAACAGGCAATGCAATAAATATAAAAATAGAATAATTGAAATAAACAACACAAACAGTATAAACACTCTAGATAAGAACTGGACATAGACTAAACACTCATATATATATATATATATATATATATATATATATATATATATATATAACCCCCAAACTGGGAGAGTGGCTCCAGCAAATCCCAGGAACAACATCTGAAGCCTCAGTCCAGAAGAGCGCAGTCCTAGGAACATCGAAGATACTGCGCAGAACCCTCAAACTCCCAGGCCTCTGGTAGAGGACCCGAGCTTGAGGATGACATGGATACCACCCCCCCCTGCCGGGGGTGAGAAGGAGATTTATATATATATATATATATATATATATATATATATATATATATATATATATATATATATATATACATACACACACATATTGAAGCAAATAAACATTCAAGGGCACAAGGGCACTTGAGGTATAGCAGGTAAACATGAGATAAGCAGAATAAACAAACTAATAGCTATTAAGGTGAGGTAGTGCGGAATAGTGCAAATGAGCGAGGTAAAGTGAAATGTGCAGTCTCTGAGTTCAGTGTGTTAATAAACATTGAGAGTATATATATATATATATATATATATATATATATATATATGTGTGTGTGTTGGGGGGTGGGAACTGTGAGGGTGACATGTCAGATGCTGAAGGGGGGGCAGGGGTGTGTGCGAGCAGAATCTGTGGCAGGGGGCAGAGGGGGGAAGAGGGGCAAAACAGGGAGGGAGTTGAGCCTCCTGACCGCCTGGTGAAAGAAACTGTTCTTGTTTTGGCCCGGAGACTCCGCAGTCTCCTCCCCGACGGCAACAGACTGAAGAGGTTGTGAGATGGGTGGGTGGGGTCACCTGCAATCCTGATGGCTTTGCGGGTGAGGCGGGAGTTATATGTATCCATTAGAGAAGGGAGAGAGACACCAATGTGATTCATTTATATTCATAAATGACTCTAATTGATTCGTTTACATCTGTAAATTAGTTTATTGATTCACTTACATTTATAAATGACTCTGAAAGTGATTCACTTACATTTGTAAGCGACTCTTCAAATGATTTACTATCATTTTTAAATGACTCCTCAAGGGATTCACTTACATTTATGCATCACTGTATAAGTGATTCACTTGCATTTGTAAGTGACTCTTCAAATGATTTATTTTAACTTCTAAATGACTCATTAAGTGACTCACATACATTTGTAAAATATTCCAGTGATGCACTTACATTTGTAAGCGACTCTTCGAATTATTTATTTTAACTTTTAAACGACTCCTCAAGTGATTCACTTACATTAAGCGACTCTTCAAATGATGAACTTTTAAACGACTCCTCAAGTGATTCATGTACATTTGTAAAGCATTCTAGTGATTCACTTCCATTTATAAGTGACTCTTCGACTGATTTACTGTCATTTGTAAATGACTCCTCAGGTAATTCACTTACATGACTTACACTTGGAAGAAGTGACTCTTTGAATGATTCCCTGTCATTTGTAAACATCTTCTAAAGTCTTGAGGCTGACCTTGGGTTACTGTGTTTGGAGTTTTGTATGTTCATATCTCAGGACAAGGCACTAAATGAAAATTGAACACCTGAATGATGTCCGTGATCCAACACATCGTAAACAGAGTAGTCAGAAATCCATTGTGCCATTTTTATAGCTGCTATAGCGTAAGTGAGAACAGGAATTGACTTGTTCTGTGGATGCTCCACAACATTAAATGTAACTATAAATGGATAAAAAGAACTACATGTTGATCTTTAATGAATAAAAATGGGAATCATCGACAAATTGCTGCCATAAAAGAGCAATAAAGCACTTCAGTAAGAAAACAATGAACTTCAGGGTCGTTACAGAAACTTTGCTTCATCACGTCACGGTGTTGATTACTTTCCGATAAAATCACACCACAGTATGTGTTATTGTAACGGGGGAAATGTTATACATGAGACAATGGGGAGGCGGGGCAGCTTGTGTATGTTCGTGGGGTGTGTTGGTGTTGTCCTTGTGGTATAGTTTCTCTTCAGGTGTTCTCGATATCGGCGTTGATCAGCCGCCAGCAGGGATTGGTGGAAAGCCTCTTTAAAAGGAAGCTCTGGAGATTCACTGATGCGCACCTGACTACTGATGCCTGAGAAGAGAAGAGAAAGGAGCTGAGCAGACGTCCTTTTTTCACCCCAGTTGCAACTCGCTAGAGCGAGTATACAATGCACTCGACCCTTCTACTAAAGGGAAGTAATTGTGTTTTTACTGTGCGTGTGTGTGAGTATGGTTTCTCTAACCGCTGTAGATGACTGGTGCTGATTGTGTTCTCCCCCTCCTGCATTTCGCAGCCCCGGAAGAAGTGAACACTTCTGTGACGGGCAACCCGGCAGATAATTTAACGCACTCAATTCATCTTAAAGTTTGGACGCAGCGGCCAACGTTACCGAGAGGGCGCGTAGGCGTAGTCAAGCGACCTGCGCGTTCAGTGCAACGTCTCCCCTTGGACTGCCGAAGGAGACTGTGGGTGGGGCCGTGATGGGCTCTTGGAGCCGTCCCTTTCTTCTCAACGAGTGTTAAGTGTAATTCTTTCCTTTTTTTGGTCTGTACTTTGTTGAGGTTTTATAGTGGCAACTCTCTTAATTGTTTGTGTAGGAGTATTACCCTGTCTAAGGGTGTATTCAGACCAGGATAGTTCGATAGTTCACTTGCTTTGGTCCGAACCAAATGTTTTTTTAATTTTTTCATTTTGGTGCGGTTCGCTTTCACACTGTACATTTTAGTAAGCGGACCAAAATCTGTCAACAAAGCCACGCGCCCTGAGGTCGTTCAGCTATTGGTCAGAGACGACATGCGCACAAAGCGTTAAGTTCAAAAGTAGTCATGGAGGCTTTCCGTGCTGTTATTCTTTTTAATGTCATCAAAGCTATATGTTTTTTCCAGTTTTTACTGTTTTCACAATTGTACGATTACTATGCTGTTGTACAAGTAATTTATCAACGACGACGACAAAGGGCAAGGCGGCTACGGAGGATAGCGCTGATGAGCGCACATCATGTTGTGACAGTTCTGGCTCTTCACGCAAGACGGAGGAGGTATGTGTCGAGATATTCGCCTTATCCATCGTAATAGATGAATTTCTTTTTTGCGTCGCTAGTACCGCCACTTTTTGAAAGAATGTCCCTGATTTTAATGTAGGTCTGATGGAGTTTCTTCACTTTTAGCCGACATTGTTCTGGGGAGCGCGTGAACCCCTTCTCCTTCATTTTCTCACTGAATACAGCAAACACGTCGGCATTTTTGTGTGTTCTCTCCAAAAGCTCAGATATGTGGACATCTGCCCATATATCCACAAGGGTACGCGTTTCTTTCTCGGCCCACGTTTGCCCCCTACTCATTTTTTGTACTCTGTAGTCTAGCCTACCACTGGTCTGAATGACTGAACGACTGTTGTAAGGTTCCCTTGACAACCAACACAGTGTTTGCACTTTGCGGTGGAGTGTCAAGACTCTGTTTCCCATAATGCTCGACAAACGACGGAAGCTCCCGAGGTACAAAAAAGCAAAACTGTTGGATTAGGTCCAGTCTGCTTTCACACCTCCAAAAGATCCGCACCAGGGTTCCTTTGGTCTGGACCGAGTCCGACCTTGCAGCTCGGTCTCGGTCCGCTTGTTTGGTCCGGACCAGAGTTCGGTGGTTTGTATTCAGACCAACCCAAAAGGTCCGGACCAAGGGAAATTTTGGTTCGTTTGGTCGTTTGGTCCGGACCAAACAATGTAGGTGTGAATACGCCCTAAGTGATAAGCCTAGTCCACTGACGAATTATAGCGTGGTGTTTCGTTTGTCGTGGCTTTCTTTGTGTGGCGTGTGGACCTTTGAAATTGGTGTGAAAACGAATGCACAAGTTTTACTATTATCAGTGTTCACTGGGCTTGTTCTTGGATTATAGTATCTCCTACCTGCTAATTTGGTCGGCCTACGGGCTTCTATTGCAGTGGTTTGATCTGCCCTCATGACTGATGCGTAATTGTATTATTACACTTATTGTCTACATGTTTGTAATTTGTACATACTGAGTGGGTTTTTTTTTTTTGTAGTGGTGTGGCATCTATCTCATTCGCATGTTGCTTGTACTGTTTCTTTCCCAAGTTGCTTTTGCATGCCTATGTGTAGTGTGTGTTGCCAATGGATTTTACTTGCAATTTGCACTTGCTGCATAGCCCATGTGAATTGGTTTCGTAGGGCAAATCAGCCATTAGTCAATTTTGACCTTTTTGATTTGTTCTAACTTTTTTTAAACTAGTGCCACTTATTTACATTTGATAGTTTTTGTTCTTATTGTTTTTTATTAGTGTTTATTAAGCCTTCAGCAATACGAGTAACGGTGAGCAATCTGCAGGGGTAGGAGTGCAGCCACAAGTAGTGACCGCAATGATGCCATGGTTCATGAGTGCACCATGGGTTTCAAAATATAGTGGGAAGGGCGAACCATCAAAGTTTCATGAATGGCGTACCCAAATTGAAGCATTTATACGGGCTCAGGGGCTAAATGCGGAGCAGAGGGTTGACATCCTGCTGACTACGCCAAAATTGTAGCCGTTACAGGTTGGAATAATTGACCCTTGAAATACACAACAACACAAGGACGTGAGCTCAACTATTTTTTTCTTTTTTTTTTAATTGACAATATCTAAAACAAAAAAAACTGCTGAAGGCTTAATAAACACTAATAATAAACAAACAATAAGAACAAAAACTACTATCAAATGTAAATAAGTGGCACTAGTTTAAAAAAAGTTAGAACAAATCAAAAAGGTCAAAATTGACTAATGGCTGATTTGCCCTACGAAACCAATTCACATGGGCTATGCAGCAAGTGCAAATTGCAAGTAAAATCCATTGGCAACACACTACACACAGGCATGCAAAAGCCTAAGCAGCAAAAGCAACTTGGGAAAGAAACAGTACAAGCAACATGCGAACGAGATAGATGCCACACCACTACAAAAAAAAAAAAACCCACTCAGTATGTACAAATTACAAACATGTAGACAATAAGTGTAATAATACAATTACACATCAGTCATGAGGGCAGATCAAACCACTGCAATAGAAGCCCGTAGGCCGACCAAATTAGCAGGTAGGAGATACTATAATCCAAGAACAAGCCCAGTGAACACTGATAATAGTAAAACTTGTGCATTCGTTTTCACACCAATTTCAAAGGTCCACACGCCACAAAGAAAGCCACTACAAATGAAACACAACGCTATAATTCGTCAGTGGACTAGGCTTATCACTTAGACAGGGTAATACTCCTACTCAAACAATTAAGAGAGTTGCCACTATAAAACCTCAACAAAGTACAGATCAAAAAAAGGAAAGAACTACACTTAACACTCGTTGAGAAGAAAGGGACGGCTCCAAGAGCCCATCACAGTCCACATCTACTCACGGCCCCACCCACAGTCTCCTTCGGCAGTCCAAGGGGAGACGTTGGTTGCACTGAACGCGCAGGTCGCTTGACTACGCCTACGCGCCCTCTCGGTAACGTTGGCCGCTGCGTCCAAACTTTATAAGATGAATTGAGTGCGTTAAATTATCTGCCGGGTTGCCCGTCACAGAAGTGTCCACTTCTTCCGGGGCTGCGAAGTGCAGAAGGGGGAGAACACAATCAGCACCAGTCAGCTACAGCGGTTAGAGAAACCATACTCACACACACGCACAGTAAAAACACAATTACTTCCTTTTAGTAGAAGGGTCGAGTGCGTTGTATACTCGCTCTAGCGTGTTGCAACTGGGGTGAAAAAAGGACGTCTGCTCAGCTCCTTTCTCTTCTCTTCTCTTCTCTTCTCAGGCATCAGTAGTCAGGTGCGCATCAGTGAATCTCCAGAGCTTCCTTTTAAAGAGGCTTTCCACCAATCCCTGCTGGCGGCTGATCAACGCCGATATCGAGAACACCTGAAGAGAAAATATACCACAAGGACAACACCAACACACCCCACGAACATACACAAGCTGCCCCGCCTCCCCATTGTCTCATATATAACATTTCCCCCATTACAATTATTCCTTACACACGAGATTCCATTGTGTTTTTGTGTTTATTCACATTAATGTCAGGGTGTGTGTGTAAATTCTGGACTTGGACAACAATCTAAGTGGTGAACATTTTATGATATCCTACATCATTCATTATGTGTGCATTGCTCTGTGTGACCTCTGAAACACAGTGTAGATGATATTTATGACGTATCGATCGTCGTGTTGTTATTCAGGTGCGTTTACACTCCACTATTATGATAAATAGCTGGGAAATAATGCAGAGAGGTTTTGATTTATGATGTAGCTGTGGCTCTGCTATTAGCACGTAATGTGTGAGCTTTGGCCAGTAACCGAGCATCGTGTGTGTCAAACACATGCAGACCTATTTGTCATATTCTCCAGAGGGGGACAAAGAACCCAACTTCATTACTGAAGTCAAAGTACAGATCCCGCTGGTCAAATGTGACTCCGATACAAGTGAAAGGTCTCCAGTCAAATTTTTACTTAAGTTAAAGTACTGAAGTACTTGCTTTTAAAAATACTTAAGGATTAAAAGTACATTTTCTGTCAACACATTGTTGTATTATTGCCACAACGCTTACAAAACCTAACGCCGTTACCAAAGACAGCAGGGGCGATTTCTCAGAGACAACAAGGGAAGCCGAGCTTCCCCTAAAATTCTCTCCCCAAACTGCGGCATCTACGACGTTGAATTCTCATTAAAACAATAACTTGCATAACATAATATATGCCCAAGATTGTATTTACGTTCATAACTATCCTGTAACTTATTTGAGTGATGTCTGACAAACTTGCAGTTCGCTACGAGAATCACCTTTGCTGCCAGGCTGTAACCAGCGTTGCCAGATACTGCTGACGTTTTCCAGCCAAAATATGTTCAAAACCCGCCAAAATGCACTTAAAACCGCCCAATCTGGCAACACTGGCTGTAACCTTTCTTATTTCAATGGGCTCTATGGCTGGCAGCCGGGTATCTGTTGCAGTCTACGAGACGGCTCTGAACAGCCAATTTCGGCTAGTTGTTATTGGTTAAAATCGACAAAATCGTCACTTCCAGGGAAGCCGGGCTTCTCTGGGACTAAACGAGACAGTGGGAGGGACAAGAAGCCGGGCTGATAAAGGATTATTGGAGGTAGTGTTTGAAAGACATGAGGAGGGCGGGCTATGTACTTCGGCGTCGGCGAGGAACACGGAAGTATGATCAGTCAGTCCCCAGCAGATGTCGAGAAAGTGTAGTCGTGTGCCAAAGTGCTGTCCGACTTTCTTTTCATATAAACGTTTCTTCTCATTGATGTCTCTGTACATTACTCTGTAAATAAATGTAAATATTACTCATTGTGCTCCGTTAACTTTCATCCATTCTATCAGTTTGATCATTCGCAAATTCACTCGTTTATTTCATTTGTAGTTCAATCTGGTTGTAGGCTAGCTTGAGCCTTATTGGGATCTGCAGTGCTAGCTGCTAACAGAAATTGGTGAAGTCTCTGGAAAGCACAACCAGCTAGTATGACAGGGTCACAGACCATTTTCTGGAAAAGGAGCGGAGGGCAGAATTTGTGTATAAATAGTGTTCATGTTCATGAATCTGAAGTGTGTATATTGTTCAGTAATGTTAAGAGAATGGTGGGCTCTGTGTTATAGGTTATACCTGGGTATAATATTCAAGGTTCTGTGTGTTGCATAGCCTACCTGGTTATGAATTTCCAGACTGTGTTGCAGAAGATGTTCAAGGATGTGTTGCACAGCTGGGTGTTGTGTTAAAGACTCTGTGTTGCATATCAAGGTATGATGTTCAAGGCTCTTCGTTGAATAGCCAGTGATTTTGGGATGTTTGATATTTTTGATTAAGGATATGAGGCACTAGCCTGGCAAGCCAGACTATAACATGAAATGTACAAGCAAAAATACTTTCTGCCACTAGGTAGGGTTGTCTAGTTCACTATGCTAATGGGGCACACCTTTCTATGCTTTGATATCCGGCCTACAGGTTTTACAATGAATGCGTAAAATGGGCTTCCCCTGTTTTAAAAACCAGCAGCCGCCACTGAAAGACAGAAATGTGAATTCACAAAATGAACGCATGCTGTGCATCATGGTGGTTTAACGTTAAGTGAGCTAGTCAGTGAAACTCCACCTGACATGCTAGCAAACTCTTTTCAAAATCGAAATCATATTGGGTAGCTGACACTACCAGAAAATAAACATTTCTATATTGTTTATTTGGCAAGATTATGCTAAAACATATTTCTGAAAGGACTTCAGATAAGTTAACGTTATTCATGGTAGCGGAACTCTGTTTTTACATGCTAACTAACAGTGTCCAAGTTAACTAGCTATATGTTAACATAAGCCATGGACAAGGCTACAGCAACTTGGCGGGCAAATCCATACAGTACAGTGGTGCTTGAAAGTTTGTGGACCCTTTAGAATTTTCTATATTTCTGCTTAAATATGACTTAAAACATCATCAGATTTTCACACAAGTCCTAAAAGTAGATAAAGAGAACCCAGTTAAACAAATGAGGCAAAAATATTATACTTGGTCATTTATTTATTGAGGAAAATGATCCAATATTACATATCTGTGAATGGCAAAAGTATGTGAACCTCTAGGATTAGCAGTTAATTTGAAGGTGAAATTAGAGTCAGGTGTTTTCAATCAATAGGATGACAATCAGGTGTGAGTGGGCACCCTGTTTTATTTAAAGAACAGGGATCTATCAAAGTCTGATCTTCACAACACATGTTTGTGGAAGTGTATCATGACACGAACAAAGGAGATTTCTGAGGACCTCAGAAAAAGCGTTGTTGATGCTCATCAGGCTGGAAAAGGTTACAAAACCATCTCTAAAGAGTTTGGACTCCGCCAATCCACAGTCAGACAGATTGTGTACAAATGGAGGAAATTCAAGACCATTGTTACCCTCCCCAGGAGTGATCGACCAACAAAGATCACTCCAAGAGCAAGGCGTGTAATAGTTGGCGAGGTCACAAAGGACCCCAGGGTAACTTCTAAGCAACTGAAGGCCTCTCTCACATTGGCTAATGTTAATGTTCATGAGTCCACCATCAGGAGAACACTGAACAACAATGGTGTGCATGGCAGGGTTGCAAGGAGAAAGCTACTGCTCTCCAAAAAGAACATTGCTGCTCATCTGCAGTTTGCTAAAGATCACGTGGACAAGCCAGAAGGCTACTGAAAAAATGTTTTGTGGATGGATGAGACCAAAATAGAACTTTTTGGTTTAAATGAGAAGCGTTATGTTTGGAGAAAGGAAAACACTGCATTCCAGCATAAGAACCTTATCCCATCTGTGAAACATGGTGGTGGTAGTATCATGGTTTGGGCCTGTTTTGCTGCATCTGGGCCAGGACGGCTTGCCATCATTGATAGAACAATGAATTCTGAATTATACCAGCGAATTCTAAAGGAAAATGTCAGGACATCTGTCCATGAACTGAATCTCAAGAGAAGGTGGGTCATGCAGCAAGACAACGACCCTAAGCACACAAGTTGTTCTATCAAAGAATGGTTATAGTAGAATAAAGTTAATGTTTTGGAATGGCCAAGTCAAAGTCCTGACCTTAATCCAATGGAAATGTTGTGGAAGGACCTGAAGCGAGCAGTTCATGTGAGGAAACCCACCAACATCCCAGAGTTGAAGCTGTTCTGTATGGAGGAATGGGCTAAACTTCCTCCAAGCCGGTGTGCAGGACTGATCAACAGTTACCATAAACGTTTAGTTGCAGTTATTGCTGCACAAGGGGGTCACACCAGATACTGAAAGCAAAGGTTCACATACTTTTGCCATTCACAGATACAGTATGTAATAATGGATCATTTTCCTCAATAAATAAATTACCAAGTATAATATTTTTGTCTCATTTGTTTAACTGGGTTCTCGTTATCTACTTTTAGGACTTGTGTGAAAATCTGATTATGTTTTAGGTCATATTTATGCAGAAATATAGAAAATTTTAAAGGGTTCACAAACTTTCAGGCACCACTGTAGAAAGTCATTTGACTAACCAGACTGCATAGCTACGTTTGCAACGTTATCGCTAGCTCTAAAAGCACAGACAACTTCATTGCAAGCTTTCTCTTGGAATAAAATGTTTATATCTCTCAGTATGCTTCCGCAGGTCGGACGGAGAGTTTTTGAAAGCTGTGATGTGGTTCATTTTTGGCAAACAAAACAAACATTTAAAACAAAATGAATCTTTAATCCTTTCAGAAAACTGAAACATGGGTTCGGGGTCATGAGTGCGAGCATTCCGCAGAAGAACCGCCTCCTTCCATTCTGCCATCAACTGATCGTGTTAAATAACGCTTCTGAGAAATCACTGAACTTGATTTTATCCAGTCTATGGACGTGACGTGACCCTAGTGATTACTGATCGGCTCTCAGTGTCACCTGCGAAAAAACCAATCACGTTTTAGAAAAAAAAAAAAAAACATCCATTTTCAAAGCCGCTTCATAGTAACGAGTAACGAGGACCTTGATAGAAATGTAGTGGAGTGAAAAGTACGATATTTGCCTTTCAAATGTAGTGAAGTTAAAGTCATAAGTTTCCAAAAAAAAAATACTCAAGTAAAGTATAGATACTCAAAAAGTGTACTTAAGTACAGAACTCAAGTAAACGTACTTCGTTACTGTCCACCTCTGGTATTCTCTGTATAATCGTAATTTAAACACATTGTGAAATGCCATATAACCCACTGCTGCAGCCCCAATTTATTTATTTTTTTAAAGAGGCTCTGAATCATTTATAAACAATGTATTTAATAAAGTTTTTATCCTCATAACACTTTTATAATATGGAAGAAAAGTCAGTAACAGCAGCAGTTAATGATAAGCTTCAGTTTCTTTTCCTTTGTACTAAATAATGTGTCAGAACACACGATGTGGTATAATTGCTATTGAGGCATCCTATTTAATGAGTAGAATGCAGTTTGGGACGCAACCTTGAATCCTCTCTGAACGTGTACTGATTTGTGATTCATCATGACATTAAACTGATGAGTGGAGCGATCCATAATGACATCTTTATCCTGAATTCCTGAATGTTATACTCACCGGCCACTTTAATAGGAACTTGTTTTTGAGTCTAAGGCTGGGTTGCACCAATGTGGTTTAATTTTTAAACTGGATTAATCACAGTTTACTGACTAATTATGTTGCACCAAACTTAAACCTAGTTTAAATCTAGTTTGCATTAATCTCTGGTTAAATCTAAACCATGGATAATCTCAGGTTTAAATCACACTTAATACTAATAATAATAATGCATTTTATTTAAAAGCGCCTTTCAAAACACTCAAGGACACTATACAAACAGTAAAAACAAGAATAAAAACAACAGTAAAAACAATAAAACAAAAACACAATAAAAGCACAGCGAAAGTAAACAGAGAATATAAAAAGATGGTAAAAGTCACAATGAATATGCTAACTGAAACAAGTGAGTTTTCAGTCTGGATTTGAATAGAGGTAGAGAGTCGATATTACGTACAGTGGTGCTTGAAAGTTTGTGAACCCTTTAGAATTTTCTATATTTTTGCATAACTATGACCTAAAACAACATTAGATTTTCACACAAGTCCTAAAAGTAGATAAAGAGAACCCAGTTAAACAAATGAGACAAAAATATTATACTTGGTCATTTATTTATTGAGGAAAATGATCCAATATTACATATCTGTGAGTGGCAAAAGTATGTGAACCTTTGCTTTCAGTATCTGGTGTGACCCCCTTGTGCAGCAATAACTGCAACTAAACGTTTGCGGTAACTGTTGATCAGTCCTGCACACCGGCTTGGAGGAATTTTAGCCCGTTCCTCCGTAAAGAACAGCTTCAACTCTGGGATGTTGGTGGGTTTCCTCACATGAACTGCTCGCTTCAGGTCCTTCCACAACATTTCCATTGGATTAAGGTCAGGACTTTGACTTGGCCATTCCAAAACATTCACTTTATTCTTCTTTAACCATTCTTTGGTAGAACGACTTGTGTGCTTAAGGTCGTTGTCTTGCTGCATGACCCACCTTCTCTTGAGATTCAGTTCATGGACAGATGTCCTGACATTTTCCTTTAGAATTCGCTGGTATAATTCACAATTCATTGTTCCATCAATGATGCAAGCCATCCTGGCCCAGATGCAGCAAAACAGGCCCAAACCATGATACTACCACCACCATGTTTCACAGATGGGATAAGGTTCTTATGCTGGAATGCAGTGTTTTCCTTTTTCCAAACATAACGCTTCTCATTTAAACCAAAAAGTTCTATTTTGGTCTCATCCATCCACAAAACATTTTTCCAATAGCCTTCTGGCTTGTCCACGTGATCTTTAGCAAACTGCAGATGAGCAGCAATGTTCTTTTTAGAGAGCAGTGGCTTTCTCCTTGCAACCCTGCCATGCACACCATTGTTGTTCAGTGTTCTCCTGATGGTGGACTCATGAACATTAACATTAGCCAATGTGAGAGAGGCCTTCAGTTGCTTAGAAGTTACCCTGGGGTCCTCTGTGACCTCGCCAACTATTACACGCCTTGCTCTTGGAGTGATCTTTGTTGGTCAACCACTCCTGGGGAGGGTAACAATGGTCTTGAATTTCCTCCATTTGTACACAATCTGTCTGACTGTGGATTGGTGGAGTCCAAACTCTTTAGAGATGGTTTTGTAACCTTTTCCAGCCTGATGAGCATCAACAATGCTTTTTCTGAGGTCCTCAGAAATCTCCTTTGTTCGTGCCATGATACACTTCCACAAACATGTGTTGTGAAGATCAGATTTTGATAGATCCCTGTTCTTTAAATAAAACAGGGTGCCCACTCACACCTGATCGTCATCCCATTGATTCAAAACACCTGACTCTAATTTCACCTCCAAATTAACTGCTAATCCTAGAGGTTCACATACTTTTGCCACTCACAGATATGTAATATTGGCTCATTTTCCTCAATAAATAAATGACCAAGTATAATAACTTTGTCTCATTTGTTTAACTGGGTTCTCTTTATCTACTTTTCGGACTTGTGTGAAAATCTGATGATGTTTTAGGTCATATTTATGCAGAAATATAGAAAATTCTAAAGGGTTCACAAACTTTCAAGCACCACTGTATGTCGGGGGGGAGTGAATTCCAGAGTTGGGGAGCAGAGCGACTGAAAGCTCTACTCCCCATAGCACTGAGGCGGGCAGAGGGGACAGTGAGGAGGATGGAGGAGGAGGATTGGAGGGAGCGAGAGGGGGTAGCAATGTGGAGAAGATTGGACAAATATGGAGGGGCAAGATTATGGATGGCCTTGAATGTGTGGAGGAGAATTTTGAAGTTGATCCTGTATTTCACTTAAACGTAGGTTAAATTTAAATCTGTTGCACCAATGATTTTAAACCATACATGTCAACCTTTGGTCAATCAAACCTGTATAACCAACCTCCAAAATCCTTATTTCCCTTATAAATCCTTATAAGATGCAAATTAAAATAATTTACCTAAAATTTGAATGATAATTAACAATGATATATCCCAGTTACTTTTTATTCAGTATTAATAACAATAAACCTTCAGAATGAATACAAAGCTCCAATGTTTGACAAAAACACAAAGTGTCACTCTAATGTTCTGAATTGTACTCCATGATAGTTTTTTTAGCACTCTGTACCAATACCTCACGAGGCTGCATGTCACAGCAAGTGTCTAGCTGTGTTGATCTTACACTGCAGTAGGCCAGGTCAGTGTGTCTGCATTCAGGTTCTTTCTGCTCTCTGTGTGTATCTTCCTGACCTGAGAGAAAACTCTCTCACAGTCAGCATTACTGTGGGGTAAACAGAGCACTGCCTAACTTGAACTAAAACTCCCACTAACTTGTGTTTTCTGTCTTTTCCAGTTGTTGGCATATCAGTTTTTGAGCGCGCAAATACTGTCATCAGTGGCTGAGTTTGCCTTTGGCTTGTATTCCGCTGTTTAGTTTCGATTTGAAATGTTCTTTCACATCATACACTCCCGATGCTGCAACTTTGATGTCACGCACACACAGTGTGCAGTGTGCGTATTCGTCATTTTTGGAGGCTGCCGGTTGGATTATGCCATTGAAAAGGTCCTTCCATTCAGGGTGTCAAGTCGTGTCAGTTTTGTTTGGTTATTTCTGTGCAATTTCCCCAACTTGAATAAAGGATTGTGGCATCTGGTGGAGGTTTAGGGTAACTGGACTTCACTCAAAGGATTCGACAAGACAACTGTTTCCGTTTCCTCTTTTTTTCTCTTTTTATTAAAGTTCAAGGCACATCCATAAAATTGCAATGGCAGGTAGATGGTAGAAAACAGTTAACAAGTCTTAGTTCTCTCTCTAGCTCTTAACACTTTTCCTTTAGCTTTGTCTTTAATTTTCTCTTTAGGTGAAAAACCTTTGAAAATATAAAAACAGAAAAACCACCACAACAATTATTAACAGTTAAAATGCAAAAATGCAATGCTTCTGTGCAAAATACGCATGTAGAAATGCACTATGCAAATATGCCTTAAATACTTATGCAAAATAGACATATGAGAATAAATATTTTAAACTACAAACCAGATAACACTTAAATATGACTGTAGAAAAATAAGATTTAACTACTTAGTATACACATTAAAATCACAAGGAAATAAACTACCAGAAGAACCAACACAACCACACAAGCCATAGCAGTACGCTCAATTTGGCCAGTCACAGCTGCTTTAAGTAGCCCACAAATCCACTGCAACTACCAATACCATATAATGCAGATAAATATTGCAATGAAGGAATCTGTGCCCAGGTTTATACTTAACCACACAACAATAAGACACCAATAATGGAGTACAAACACTACACTGCGTGTATTCAAATAGAAAGACCAACACCCAACACTGTTGCACGGCCACGCATTGTCAAAACAAATACCAAACACAGAGATGCAGCACAATAAATTTCAACATTAAATAAAGCAGAACGGGGCGGCACGGTGGTGTAGTGGTTAGCGCTGTCGCCTCACAATAAGAAGGTCCTGGGTTCGAGGCCCGTGGCCGGCGAGGGCCTTTCTGTGCGGAGTTTGCATGTTCTCCCCGTGTCCGCGTGGGTTTCCTCCGGGTGCTCCGGTTTCCCCCACAGTCCAAAGACATGCAGGTTAGGTTAACTGGTGACTCTAAATTGAGCGTAGGTGTGAATGTGAGTGTGAATGGTTGTCTGTGTCTATGTGTCAGTCCTGTGATTACCTGGCGACTTGTCCAGGGTGTACCCCGCCTTTCGCCCGTAGTCAGCTGGGATAGGCTCCAGCTTGCCTGCGACCCTGTAGAAGGATAAAGCGGCTTGAGATAATGAGATGAGATGAGATGAAAATACAAATGCTTACCGGCTGCCTCTCCAGTTTCCCGAATGCCACATTTGCACAGTGTTAGCTCAAGTAGGTCAGAAGCACAACAGTTTTAAAGTAACTCTTACTAGTCTCCCACCACCCCACAACTAATCAGCTGATTACAGTGCTTTAAGTGGGCCGGTACGCACCGGTACGGAGTACCGGCACTTATCAATTTTAGCCCCTAGCGTACTGGGACTTTTTACGGCGTACCGGCACTTCTCATGAGCTCATCGTACTCTGTCTAGAAAGTTCTATTTCTCTCCTTGCGATTTGTGATCATACTCTTCCTGTATGCTCACGCATATCAATATCTCTCCTCCAATCGTGTCCTCTGCCTTCCGGCACCGTGTTTGACCATAGGGCTGCCATAGACCATATACAGTCTGTGTGTTTGACAGCGGAAGAGGACGGAGGAGACGAGAGGAGGAGGGATATTGAAGTGTCGCTAGGTCTCGCGAACGTTGAGTGCTGCTGAACATTAGCGCGAGTTTGAGTTACTGGGCGGTCATTGTGGTAGTCTCTGGTTCTGCGGTTGGTCTGAGGTAATTTAGTTTAATTTAGGGAGAACTGGACATACAACATGGTGATGAAGATGTGCTGCACTTGTGTGACAGATTAAAAGTGGAGAGGAGAAGTAGTGTACAAGGGTTTCGTGAGTACAAGGAGCTGCGGGGATCCCAGACACCAGAAGCACTGAAGCCTCTGCTAAAAGCTGTCCACACTATTGCCGTTTCAACTAGTGAATGTGAGCGTGCCTTCAGTTGCATGAATAATATTCTAACTGACAAAAGAAACTCCCTCGCTGTTCCAAGACTTTCAAACCTGATGTTTTTGAAATGTAATGGGCGACCATTACAACAATTCGGTCCACAAAGTTATGTGTCATCATGGCTGGCGAAGGGGAGACGGAGCGCAGAAGAAAGAGGATGTGAAGCTCCAAGCCACTCAATGACTACGTTTACATGCACATCCAAATCGAGCTGCTGTCGGTAATCGAGCTGAAGGTCCCAGCAGGGTGCCAGAGAAATCCAATCCTACATGCACACAATGAAATCGGGCTATTGTGTGAGGTGCATTGTGCACCCGAGCTACAGGTGGCGCTACACGCCCCATCGTGTTGGTACATTTCCGGTTGTCGTCATGAAGAAGAGCTATTCAAGAGTGTAAACAAAGTTATCAGTTCTGTGTTCTCCATTGCGCGTTTTTCTTCCGTCCATGAATTTTAATATATTCAACTCCTTAAGGCCCGGTCCCACTGCACTTATGGATGCAAAGAGGATGTAAAACGTAAAAAAATCTTTGCCATCCATTGGAAAACGCTATGCATCCGTTGTGTACTCATTGCATACGTGCTTCATACACTCTATCCATCGATCATCCGTCCACTGTGATTTCATCCGCGCAAAAAGTTTTGAGCTGCACAAAACTTTTAGAACGGATGAACTTTCCGCCGTGTACGATGTAAATCCGCGACATATACGAGCAACAAACGTTCTATGTCCGTTATCATCCGTTAAACGTCTGCTGTATCCTCTCTGCATCCTCTGGGCATCCTCGCAACTCACATCCGCTGCAGCTGAAAACGGAAAGAGGGAGGAAAGATAAGGTACATGAAACGTCTATTCATCGTTAGTAGCACGGAAATAGAAAGGATGTAAGCGTATGCATCTCGTATATAAAGTATTCAAAATGGACAAAGCGTTTATATCTGGGATGTATCTCGTATATTTAGGATGTCTGGAGTATGTCTAGAGTATGTAGAAGGACACCTAGCGCAGTGAACGGTCTGCATCCGATATACATCCGCGCAGCATCCCCTTTGTTTCCGTTAGGCATACGTGACGCATCCCCTTCACCCGCTATGCATCCGCTCTTTCTGCTATGCGTCCGCTTCTCAGTTATCACCGGTAACCCCTTCGGAGCTGTCATCCACTTCCATCCGCTTTCATCCGCTAGGCTTCCTATGAACATGTGTTTAACATCCCCGCTATATACTACCCACGTCCGTTCTTTTCCGTTCAGTTTTCGCCAATATTGTCCATTTCAGGAGCGGATGAAAACGGATAGAGCCACCTCTGAAATTTTGCTCGTCCGCTGTGTCCTTTTTGCATACGTTTTGTGTCCATCGGCCAGTGGGACCGGGCCTTTAAGCTGAATGAGCATGAACTCTGTCTCCTCATTGCTCCAGAAGTGCACGTTTCTGCTTGCCTGTGGCAGTGGGGGCGTGGTCAAACGCCGGTCTGTGACAGGAGGGCGGAGCCAGGGAAGGTGAGTGGCAGAATCACTACACCTGACGGTAATTAACCTGTGTTTGTGTGTCTTCCCAGTAACCGCGCCCTATTTAAGGAGGCAGAGGGAGAGCAGAGGGGAGAGCTCATCCCGGGACTAGAACACAGCGCGTGCGTGCATGTGTGTGTGTGTGTTTTTTTTCTCTCAAGAATAAAAGTAGGCTGTTAAACTGAAAAGTCTGACAATAAAAAGCCTATTAGTACCAGAAGCTTTGTCCTGCCGTCCTCTGTGCTCCACCCACACTTCAGAGAGCTCTACATCGCCATTTTCTCTTCTTCGTTTGTTCCTCCTGACCTCTTCTGCTGCTCGCTACTACTGTTGTCATGCCGACCGAGGCTGTTGTGTTTCCCGCTTGTGGTCTCGTCACTCGTCACTTCCGGAAGGGGCAGTAAGTAGCTCGACTACTAGCTCGATAGGGTATACATGCACTAAGTAGCTCGGCAGAAATCGCATAAACTAGGTCATGTAGCTCGATTCCGAGAAATCAAGTTTGGTTCAATTTCAGCCGAATTAAGGTGTATACATGGCATTTTGAACTTCGATTTCAGTCGAGCAACGGCAGAAATTCGATTCTCTCTATGTGCATGTAAACGCAGTGAATGAAAGATGACCCCAAGTCCTGCTGGAGCCTTTTCTAATTGCCGGTAGGTTTAGATATAATCACAATTGTATACAGTCACAACCTCCTTTGACACATCTGTACAATATAATGTAAACTGTAATAACAGCACTGCCATTTCTCTTGTGTGTGTGTCCACAGCGAACAAACAGTTCCAGTTTTCTACCCGTTGCCTTGCTTAATGGACAATGGATGTCCTGTGCAGGACTTGAGTTTGTGTGTATGTGGATATCTTGTTCATCCATAATGGCATGTTTTAGGTCCACCCAAATGTGTGAATTTGCCCAGCTAAGTTACACACCACAATCAAATAATTAAGGTCTAAAGTAATTCAGGTCTAAAATATTTCAGTCTCTGTCTACTGTTGTGTTATGATAGGCACAATCTCAGGAGTATGTCATGTAGTCTGATTGATTTACTTGTCAGCTGCATAGCTTACTTCTCCAATGTTCTCCATGACATGGACTGTCTACATCTTTCATCTCTGTATTTCTCTCATGTGTGTCCACTGTTCCCTTGTGCATCAGCCTGAGGTTCTCCCCCCCGATGACCTCCCTTGGGCCAATATCCAAATGAACAAGATAAACATAAACTATCTGGAAATGTGAAAGCTCAATAAAAAACAAACTTATTTTGTAAAAATATTTGTAAAATGGGGCAGCACGGTGGTGTAGTGGTTAGCGCTGTCGCCTCACAGCAAGAAGGTCCTGGGTTCGAGCCCCGGGGCCGGCGAGGGCCTTTCTGTGTGGAGTTTGCATGTTGTCTGCGTGGGTTTCCTCCGGGTGCTCCGGTTTCCCCCACAGTCCAAAGACATGCAGGTTAGGTTAACTGGTGACTCTAAATTGACCGTAGGTGTGAATGTGAGTGTGAATGGTTGTCTGTGTCTATGTGTCAGCCCTGTGATGACCTGGCGACTTGTCCAGGGTGTACCCCGCCTTTCACCCGTAGTCAGCTGGGATAGGCTCCAGCTCGCCTGCAACCCTGTAGAAGGATAAAGCGGCTAGAGATAATGAGATGAGATGAGATGAGCCTTCAGTTTGCAGCTCACACTCAGCTGCAACAAGCCCAGCTGCAATTGATAATCAGCTGACTAGCAATGCTCGTTCCAGTCAATCAGCTGAGTTGCAGTGATCTCACTTTCAAACACACACTTTTTTTCCAGATTTCTAAACTCATTTTTCCCCGTGTTTCCCAAATATAAACAAACACCATTAAAAACCAGTTTGACTTTACACAGGGAGAAACCTACCGCTGTATTGTGTTTTGAATTTCTTTGCCGGAGTGCCCATTCAGAATCTTTTCAGTCGCTACTGAAAGTCGCTCAGGTGGAAATACGCATTTCAAACAAAATGTTACTTCACGGTTGGCGGGATTCTCGCAATGCGGTGTGCACATGATCAGAAGTGGAACGAAGTCTCGCTACCACAAGATAACGCGCAATTTCATAAGACTCTTTACTGGCTGTTTGTGCTTTCTGTGGTGTACAGTACGTTTGTAAATGTTATGCGCTCTTTTATCATCGTGGGAATTGATTATAGCTCTAAATAAATATTGAAGTTTTTTTTAAAGAATCCGTATAACTTTATTTGTACGCCTGTATACTACATTTATTGAATCAAATCCGTATAAAATACAGACATTCCATATAGGTTGACATGTATGTTAAACCCAGGATAAACCTGGATTGCCAGTTTAAAATAAACCACCCCTGGAGGAGGTTTAAGTTAGAGGTTTTCAGTGTTACTGACAACATGGCTGCATATATTCGCTTGTTGGAATTAGAAGAAAGAGTTCCACGCAGGAATATTCGAGATAGGCTTAACCCTATGCAATTTTATAGCAACGGTGAGTTTTTCCAGCGGTACAGATTCACAAAAGAGTCTGTAATTTACCTCAATGGGAAAGTTGGACCAGCTATCAAGCACAGCAGTGACAGGAATGCTGCTGTGCTGCCACTTCTCCAGCTCTTGGTTGCTTTGCACTTTTATGCCACAGGTTGCTTTCAAATGGTTGATGGGGAGCTACGGTATTTGGAGTTCACAAGTCCACAGTTTGCAGAATTGTCAACAGGGTGTCAAAGGCTATTGCAAGCTTGAGAGATCAGTTCATTCGTTTTGAGCAAAGTAGGGAGATAACAGCTGGATTCTACAGAAAAGCAGGATTTCCTGGGGTAATTGGCGCTATTGACTGCACACACACTTTAATATCTAACCCAGGTGGTGAGAATGGGGAACTTTTCCACAATTGCAAGGGCTACTTCTCTATCAATGTCCAAGTTGTGTGCGATAACCAGGCCCAGATTACAAACATTGTTGCAAGATGGCCAGGATCCACGCAAGACAGTCGGATTTTTGAGAACAGCCATCTCTGTGCACTTCTGGAAGGAGGGGAGATACAGTGGTGCTTGAAAGTTTGTGAACCCTTTAGAATTTTCTATATTTCTGCATAAATATGACCTAAAACATCATCAGATTTTCACACAAGTCCTAAAAGTTGATAAAGAGAATCCAGTTAAACAAATGAGACAAAAATATTATACTTGGTCATTTATTTATTGAGGAAAATGATCCAATATTGCATACTGTATCTGTGAGTGGCAAAAGTATGTGAACCTTTGCTTTCAGTATCTGGTGTGACCCCCTTGTGCAGCAATAACTGCAACTAAACGTTTCCAGTAACTGTTGATCAGTCCTGCACACCGGCTTGGAGGAATTTTAGCCCGTTCCTCCGTACAGAACAGCTTTAACTCTGGGATGTTGGTGGGTTTCCTCACATGAACTGCTTGCTTCAGGTCCTTCCACAACATTTCCATTGGATTAAGGTCAGGACTTT
The DNA here is from genome assembly GCF_027579695.1 of Neoarius graeffei. NCBI lineage: Eukaryota > Metazoa > Chordata > Actinopteri > Siluriformes > Ariidae > Neoarius > Neoarius graeffei. The sequence continues at coordinate 96,603,323 of NC_083574.1, read as the reverse complement.
GACTTGGCCATTCCAAAACATTAACTTTATCCCTCTTTAACCATTCTTTGGTAGAACGACTTGTGTGCTTAGGGTTGCTGTCTTGCTGCATGATCCACCTTCTCTTGAGATTCAGTTCATGGACAGATGTCATGACATTTTCCTTTAGAATTCGCTGGTATAATTCAGAATTCATTGTTCCATCAATGATGGCAAGCCGTCCTGGCCCAGATGCAGTAAAACAGGCCCAAACCATGATACTGACACCACCATGTTTCACAGATGGGATAAGGTTCTGATGCTGGAATGCAGTGCTTTCCTTTCTCCAAACATAACGCTTCTCATTTAAACCAAAAAGTTCTATTTTGGTCTCATCCGTCCACAAAACATTTTTCCAATAGCCTTCTGGCTTGTCCACATGATCTTTAGCAAACTGCAGATGAGCAGCAATGTTCTTTTTGGAGAGCAGTGGCTTTCCCCTTGCAACCCTGCCATGCACACCATTGTTGTTCAGTGTTCTCCTGATGGTGGACTCATGAACATTAACATTAGCCAATGTGAGAGAGGCCTTCAGTTGCTTAGAAGTTACCCTGGGGTCTTTTGTGACCTCGATGACTATTACACACCTTGCTCTTGGAGTGATCTTTGCTGGTCGACCACTCCTGGGGAGGGTAACAATGGTCTTGTATTTCCTCCATACAATCTGTCTGACTGTGGATTGGTGGAGTCCAAACTCTTTAGAGATGGTTCTGTAACCTTTTCCAGCCTGATGTGCATCAACAACGCTTTTTCTGAGGTCCTCAGAAATCTCCTTTGTTCGTGCCATGATACACTTCCACAAACATGTGTTGTGAAGATCAGGCTTTGATAGATCCCTGTTCTTTAAATAAAACAGGGTGCCCACTCACACCTGATTGTCATCCCATTGATTGAAAACACCTGACTCTAATTTCACCTTTAAATTTACTGCTAATCCTAGAGGTTCACATACTTTTGCCACTCACAGATATGTAATATTGGATCATTTTCCTCAATAAATAAATGACCAAGTATAATATTTTTGTCTCATTTGTTTAACTGGGTTCTCTTTATCTACTTTTAGGACTTGTGTGAAAATCTGATGATGTTTTAGGTCATATTTATGCAGAAATATAGAAAATTCTAAAGGGTTCACAAACTTTCAAGCACCACTGTAGGTGGATATCTAGTGGGAGACAGTGGCTATGCATGTCGCTCATACCTGATGACTCCACTCTTGAACCCTGAAACTCAAGCTGAAAGGAACTACAACAACTCTCACATTCAAACAAGAGCAGTTGTTGAGAGAGCATTTGGGATGTGGAAGCGAAGATTTCCATGTTTGAGATTGGGACTACGCACCAAACTGGACACTATCCTAACAGTAATAGTAGCAGTGGCTGTGCTTTACAACTTTGGGAAGAGAGTCAGAGACGAGCTGCCAGAGGAGAACGAGGACCCACATGAGGATGAGGATGTGCAAGCAGGCCTACAAAATGCTGTAAATATCAATGGAAATGCTGTGAGGAGAACACTGATTGAAAACCACTTTGCAGTCTAATCAAGGTAAATCAGTAATTCCAGAGCTATGATTTAAATTTGTTATGACCCAACTAGTATACAAAATATTTTTTTGTCATCCATACAGGGAGGAACCATGATGGAACTTTATTTACACAATGTAACAATTTAAATACACATGAAACATTTAAAGCATATGCAATGAAAAAACAAACTCATTAAAACAAAAATGCGATTACATCATTTCATTCAACAGAGCCCCGAGGGAGGCCTCGGGTGGCTGGCTCATCTCCAATTTTTGCTTTTGAAGTGTTAAAACTTCCTTTTTAAGTAAAAGTACTTCTTTGAAAAGCTTTGCATTTTCAGTGTCCAGAAGACACCACTCTTTCTCAAGTTCTATAATTTCATGATGGGTCAGCTTGGTGCGCTTCTCAGGAGGTGGTCTAAGAGATGGTACTGTTGCTCCGATGACATCGTTCACAGGTTCCAGGACAATGACGGTGTCATCTATTAACCCAAAACACAAACACACAAAGGAGTAATCATTAGACCAGAGAGGCATCATCCTCAGCTTTTATTGCCCTCTCCTAACTGGCCATTATTTTCCAAGCCAAGACAAATCAGAACAAAATAAAAAACAAATATAACAAATTGTTATTTAGAATATAATTTAAAAATTAACAAGTGTATGCCGGGCGGCACGGTGGTGTAGTGGTTAGCGCTGTCGCCTCACAGCAAGAAGGTCCGGGTTCGAGCCCCGTGGCCGGCGAGGGCCTTTCTGTGTGGAGTTTGCATGTTCTCCCCGTGTCCGCGTGGGTTTCCTCCGGGTGCTCCGGTTTCCCCCACAGTCCAAAGACATGCAGGTTAGGTTAACTGGTGACTCTAAATTGAGCGTAGGTGTGAATGTGAGTGTGAATGGTTGTCTGTGTCTATGTGTCAGCCCTGTGATGACCTGGCGACTTGTCCAGGGTGTACCCCGCCTTTCGCCCGTAGTCAGCTGGGATAGGCTCCAGCTTGCCTGCGACCCTGTAGAACAGGATAAAGCGGCTAGAGATAATGAGATGAGATGAACTTAAGCAGAATCTTCATTGGATTATAGGAGAGATGTGTCTAACAAGAATGTTATCCTTATGGTGAGTAACTTTAAGCAGCTACATTAGCCTACTGTGTATAGATGAATCTAGCGTTAGCATCGTTAGCAACTTACCGAAATCTGTTGTTTTATCCAGACCTCCGTCGTCGTTGTAAGGGTTGGGGAGGGGAGCAATCTGCTGTGGGATAATCTCAGTGACTTTAGCAGACAACGGGTCGGTGTTTTCTTTTTGTCTTCCCCCTCCAGTTTTAAATCTCTCTCGTCTGTCTTCAGCCGCATCCCCTTTCGCCTTGCTCTTCAGATTTTTCCAGCAGCCTTTAAGTTGAGCCTTGTCCCTTGACTCCAGCTGATGCATTGAACCTCTCCGTTAACTCCAACCACACCTGCTCCTTCTTTTCAGATGTGACACTGTCTGTTTTCTTGTCCTTAATCACTTTACCAAACTCCTCCATGAGCTCAGCCAGCAAGTTTTTTTCAAGTGATGAAAAATTTGAGCCTCTGTGTCATGGTGCCATGATGGTAAAAGATCACAGGCTGTTACTTATTATAACCATTTAAGCATTAGTGATAATAATAATACAATGTAACGGTACTCACGAGACATTTGTTTAAAAAGTAGTAAATGTTCTACTCCTTGTATCATTATTTTGGTGTCATTTATTAGGCTATGTATTAATTTACATCTTGTCAGAATCCATCATGGTGGACAATAAACAGATTAATTTTATTTTAATCCTAGTTTAAAATGGTTTAACTAATACAAGGTTAAAATTAAGATGTGCAACATATCTCTGATTAATTTAAACCCGATTTAAACATAGATTTACTTAACCTAGTTTAGGCCTAAACTACAACCCCGATTCCAAAAAAGTTGGGACAAAGTACAAATTGTAAATAAAAACGGAATGCAATAATTTACAAATCTCAAAAACTGATATTGTATTCACAATAGAACATAGACAGCATATCAAATGTCGAAAGTGAGACATTTTGAAATTACATGCCAAATATTGGCTCATTTGAAATTTCATGACAGCAACACATCTCAAAAAAGTTGGGACAGGGGCAATAAGAGGCTGGAAAAGTTAAAGGTACAAAAAAGGAACAGCTGGAGGACCAAATTGCAACTCATTATGTCAATTGGCAATAGGTCATTAACATGACTGGGTATAAAAAGAGCATCTTGGAGTGGCAGCGGCTCTCAGAAGTAAAGATGGGAAGAGGATCACCAATCCCCCTAATTCTGCGCCGACAAATAGTGGAGCAATATCAGAAAGGAGTTCGACAGTGTAAAATTGCAAAGAGTTTGAACAGATCATCATCTACAGTGCATAATATCATCAAAAGATTCAGAGAATCTGGAAGAATCTCTGTGCGTAAGGGTCAAGGCCAGAAAACCATACTGGGTGCCCGTGATCTTCGGGCCCTTAGACGGCACTGCATCACATACAGGCATGCTTCTGTATTGGAAATCACAAAATGGGCTCAGGAATATTTCCAGAGAACATTATCTGTGAACACAATTCACCGTGCCATCCGCCGTTGCCAGCTAAAACTCTATAGTTCAAAGAATAAGCCATATCTAAACATGATCCAGAAGCGCAGACGTCTTCTCTGGGCCAAGGCTCATTTAAAATGGACTGTGGCAAAGTGGAAAACTGTTCTGTGGTCAGACGAATCAAAATTTGAAGTTCTTTATGGAAATCAGGGACGCCGTGTCGTTCGGACTAAAGAGGAGAAGGACGACCCGAGTTGTTATCAGCGCTCAGTTCAGAAGCCTGCATCTCTGATGGTATGGGGTTGCATTAGTGCATGTGTGGGGCTGTAGGAGGCTCTGAGTAGAGGGGTAGTCACTTGGTTGATGTCTGCTGCGCCCGAACCGACCATCAGTAGGGTGGACATGCACCTCGGCCCTCACTCATCCCCTAAACTCTCACGTGCTGGCTCCAAGTGCCACACCCCGGTACATCACTTCAGCAGGCGGGCTAAACCACGTGAAGGGACAGGGACATGGACAGTCCGTAAAACCTACAGCTCTGTGGTCACCACAACCGTCTTAGTCTGCTGAGCCACTGTGGAAGGATACTGAGCCTAAGGAGTGAAGTTGGTTCCAACAGAAGTTGGTTGCACGAACCAACCGTCACTATAAACCTACCAAGTGCAGGCAGGAAGGAAAGAAAGGAAAGTCCTGCAGCGATGGAGAAGAGGCGAAACGACAGGTGTTAGATGGCACTGGGAGTCGCAGTCTCAACTCCGCATGTAGGCGGCTCATACGTGATGGTCGTCTGTCTGCTGACCTGAGACAACAGCAACACTTGGCAGCATCCTGAGTGACCAAGCAGCCCTTTTTTGGGACAGCGCTGCTGAATAGAGCAGGTCTGAATAGAGAAGGACCTAGAAAAGGTGGTCTAAAAATCGCTTGTCTCACTATAGCTGGGTTGGCTCGCTGCGACCAACAGGCATCTCTCTAAAGCGGTAAAACAAAAGCATGAAGAGTAGTTCTATGCTTAAAGTGGCCTGCTGGAATGTTCGCACAATGCAGGACTCAAATGACAGCAACCATCCACAGAGATGCACAGCTCTTGTCGCCAGAGAACTAGCCAGACTGGACATTGACATTGCAGCAGTTAGTGAAGTTCATTTTGCAGAACAGGGCTGTCTGACAGAACATGGTGCAGGGTACATGCTCTATTGGTCTGGGAAAGGGAAAGATGAAAGACGGCTATCTGGTGTGGGCTTCATGGTAAAGACTTCCATTGCCAACAAGCTTCAAAATCTCCCATTCAAACATTCCGACCATCTTATGTCCCTCCGTCTACCACTACATGAAGACAAGTTTGTCACCCTGATCAGTGCCTACGCTCCTACACTCCAAGCAGATCCTCTCACAAAAGAAGTGTTCTACGCAGAGCTGAGGAACCTCCTCAGCAAAATCAACGTAGCAGATAAGGTTGTTGTCATGGGAGACTTCAACGCCAGAGTGGGTATGTAGTAATCCCCGATGTGGGTGGAGCACAGAAGCACGGCAGGCGAGAGTTCGTGTTTACACAAACGCACTTTTATTGAGCTTTTCAGCTTTCTTTCTTTCTTTCTTTCTTTCTTTCTTTCTTTCTTTCTTTCACTCGCTCACACACTCATTCACACAAGTGCTGTGGTCAGGGGCCGCCTTCTCTCCTCTCCCCCTCCCTTTATACTCCATCCCTGCAACAAACACACACACACATACACGCACACACAAATTGACATCAGGTATAATGACCTAGCCACTTACCTTCCCTGACTCCGCCCTCCATTCACAGACTGCTGCTTGGCGACGCCCCCGCTGCCACAGGGTAGAGACTCAGATGTATGGCCAGGTGTACTTGGACAACACGGGGTGGGCAACTGTAACGATAATGGATGACTGCTTCTTGAACTGTGTGGAGAACATGGTCTAAGCATCACCAACACCCTCTTTCAACAGAAAGCACGGTTCAAGACAACATGGCGACATCCGTGCTTCAAACATTGGCACCTCCTGGATTACATACTGGTGCGCCAGAAGGATGTCCAGGACGTACTATACACCCAAGTCATGCCCAGTGCAGACTGCTACACAGACCACCGGTTGGTCAGAGCTAAACTCAGGCTATTTATCAAACCCCCAGTAAAGAGGAGAGGCCTACAAGTAAAGAAGCTACACATTGACAGGCTCTCAGAACACAAGGTGGAATTTCAAGCCAAACTGGAAGAGCATCTGAACACCATCAAAGGTAACACAAGTGAGGAGAACCCAGACCCAGAAACCCAGTGGCAGAGGTTGAAAACAATCCTTCAGGACACAACGGCAGAGGTAGCAGGCTATGAATCCAGGAAGCATAGAGACTGGTTTGATGAGAATGATACTGAGATTCAAAACCTACTGCAAAGGAAACGCTCCTGTTATGAGAGAGTCCTTGCAAGGCCAGACAACCAGTCAGCTAAAACAGCTTACAGGAATTCATGCCACACTGCATGTAGAAAACTGAGGGAATTGCAAAACAAGTGGTGGACAGCATTAGCAGTAGAAACCCAGAGTTATACTGACTCAGGAAACACCCATGCTTTCTACGAAGCACTATGAACAGTATATGGCCCAACCATCCAGTTACAAGCCCCCTTACGCTCATCAGATGGTAGAAGGCTTCTCACTGACAAGGAGTCCATACTACATCATTGGGCAGAGCACTATGGAAGTCTGTTTGGAGACAAATGACAAGTGCAGGAGGAGGCAATCAGGAGGATACCACAGCAAGCAATAAAGACAGAGCTTGACATCCCCCCTTCCCTAGAGGAAGTGAAAGCAGCAGTTGCCAAGTTGAAGTGCCACAAGGCTCCCGGAGTTGACGGCGTACCAGCTGAAGTGTATAAGCTGGGGGACGACACCCTGCTCACAGTGCTTACTGACCTGTTTAGGGACTGCTGGGAGAGAGGAGTTGTACCGCAAGATCTCCGTGACGCTGTTATTGTATCCCTCTACAAAAACAAAGGGGAGAAGTCTGACTGCTCAAACTACAGGGGTGTGACACTACTGGCTATTGCTGGGAAGATCCTAGCAAGGGTTATCCTGGACCGGCTTATCCCAATAGTTGCTGAGGAGAACCTTCCAGAAAGTCAGTGTGGATTTAGGGCAAACAGGAGCACAACAGACATGACTTTTGTTCTCAAGCAGATTCAGGAAATGTATAGAGAACAAAATGTAGGACTGTATGCTGCCTTCATAGATCTTACAAAGGCCTTCGATACCGTTAGCCGTGATGGGCTCTGGAGGATTCTAGTAAGATTGGGCTGCCCACCAAAACTTCTTCAAATCCTGCAACAGCTACATAAAGGCCAAATGGGACAAGTTAAGCACAAAGGTGAGCTATCAGACCCATTCCCCATTGAAAATGGGGTTAAGCAAGGATGTGTTTTGGCACCCACACTATTCGCCATATACTTCAGCATGATGATTAGGGAAGCCAAGGAGGACCTCACAGATGGAATTTACATACGATTCCGAATGGATGGGAGTGTTTTTAACCTGCAAAGACTCCTGGCTTGCACCAAAGCCCTTGAAGCACTGATACTAGAGCTGCTGTTCGCAGACGACTGTGCCCTTCTTGCTCATACAGAAGAAGCCCTTCAGAGAGCTGTTAACCATTTTGCTGATGCAGCAAAGGCCTTTGGCCTCACCATAAGCCTCAAGAAAACAGAAGTGCTGCACCAGAAGTCACCTCATGGGAGCTACCAGTCACCCCACATGAGTATTGACAGTACATAGCTCAACACAGTAGAGCACTTCACATACCTTGGGAGTGTTACAGTATTTCCAACAATGCTTCAGTTGACAAAGAAGTGGACAACAGACTCTCCAAAGCCAGCATTGCCTTTGGTCGACTACAGAAACATGTCTGGAAGAACCACAACCTGCGGCTGGCTACCAAAATCCTGGTCTACAAAGCAATTGTTGTTACCACCCTTCTCTATGGATCTGAGGCCTGGGTTCTGTACCGGAGACAAGTAAAGCTCCTGGAACGATTCCATCAGCGAAGCCTTCGCTCCATCATGGACATCAAATGGTAGGATTTTACAATGAACAACGAGGTCCTGAAGCGAGCTGACATCTGCAGCATTGAGGCCATGCTCCTGTCCAGACAACTATGCTGGGCAGGCCACCTGGCACAGATGGAAGACACCAGAATGCCAAAGGCCATTTTCTACGGTGAACTCTGCCAAGGTAAACGTGCCAGAGGTGCACCAAGAAAGCGCTACAAAGACCAGTTAAAACAACAGCTCAGAGTGGCTGGCATCCCTGAAGCTGATTGGGAAAACAGCTGCTAACAGAGCAAGCTGGAGAACTTTGACAAGGCGAGGCACTGAGGCCCTTGAGAAAATCTGACATGATCATGCTGAAGATAGGAGGCAGCTGACCAGAACGTGTCTCCAACCCAGTTTACCTATCAGCAGTGCAACAGAGTATGCAGGTCGAAGATAGGCCTATTCAGCCACCTGAGAGCCTGCAGGACTACCAGTACTTCCCAGAGATCCTCGACGACGGGGAAAGAGCCATGAGTGTGTGTGGCATGGGCAGCTTACACATCTGGAAAGACACCATCAATGCTGAAAGGTATATCCAGGTTCTAGAGCAACATATGCTCCCATCCAGATGACGTCTCTTTCAGGGAAGACCTTGCATTTTCCAACATGACAATGCCAAACCACATACTGCATCAATTACAGCATCATGGCCGCATAGAAGAAGGGTCCGGGTACTGAGCTGGCCAGCCTGCAGTCCAGATCTTTCACCCATAGAAAACATTTGGCGCATCATAAAACGGAAGATACGACAAAAAAGACCTAAGACAGTTGAGCAACTAGAATCCTACATTAGACAAGAATGGGTTAACATTCCTATCCCTAAACTTGAGCAACTTGTCTCCTCAGTCCCCAGACGTTTACAGACTGTTGTAAAGAGAAAAGGGGATGTCTCACAGTGGGAAACATGGCCTTGTCCCAACTTTTTTGAGATGTGTTGTTGTCATGAAATTTAAAATCGCCTAATTTTTCTCTTTAAATGATACATTTTCTCAGTTTAAACATTTGATATGTCATCTATGTTCTATTCTGAATAAAATATGGAATTTTGAAACTTCCACATCATTGCATTCCGTTTTTATTTACAATTTGTACTTTGTCACAACTTTTTTGGAATCGGGGTTGTAGGTTTAATTTAAGTTACGTTGGTGCAACCCAGGGCGGCACGGTGGTGTAGTGGTTAGCGCTGTCGCCTCACAGCAAGAAGGTCCGGGTTCGAGCCCCGTGGCCGGCGAGGGCCTTTCTGTGTGGAGTTTGCATGTTCTCCCTGTGTCCGCGTGGGTCTCCTCCGGGTGCTCCGGTTTCCCCCACAGTCCAAAGACATGCAGGTTAGGCTAACTGGTGACTCTAAAATGACCTTAGGTGTGAATGTGAGTGTGTGTCTGTCTCAGCCCTGTGATGACCTAGCGACTTGTCCAGGGTGTACCCCGCCTTTCGCCCGTAGTCAGCTGGGATAGGCTCCAGCTTGCCTGCAACCCTGTAGAACAGGATAAAGCGGCTAGAGATAATGAGATGAGGTGAGACGGTACAACCCAGCCTAAGATTCCTGTTCTTCACAGGAGTGGAACCCAATGTGGTGTTCTGGTTTCTGTTACATGCTGAGATGCTTTTCTGCTCACCACGGTTGTAAAGAGTGATTATATGAGTTACTGTATCCTTCCTGGCAGAAAAAAAAGCTCAAACCACCTCAGATCTGTCCATTTTCTGATCTCTGCCCCTCTCTTATCAACAAGGCGTTTGTTTCCACCCACAGAACTGTCGCTCACTCACTCAACTCAATATTTTTTGTTTTTCGCACCATTCTGTGTAAACTCTAGAGACTGTTGTGTGTGAAAACCCCAGGAGATCAGCAGTTTCTGAAATACTCAAACTAGATTAGTTTACAAATATAAGTGAATCACTTGAAGAGTCATTTACAAATGTCAGTGAGATGAGAACACTTCCCACTCTTATGTGCTTCCTCAGTGTAAAATTCATGACCCAAAGTCACATCCATACAGCGTGGTGGAGAATATGCATGACATTTAACCCTTTCAGTGCAGAGGAAAAGGTGCTCTTGCCTGCAGGAAGAAAAGCTCAACAGCTCCAGCCTTTACACGGCTCTTGTGTTTAAATCAGTCTCACACTGCAGGTTTGAGTCTTGTGTATGAGACACACTTCCCGAAGTGAGGACTGGTTTTCTCAGACCAGTTCAGAAGAACAGCCATTAAAATGCACAACTGACACCTGAGTTTGAGTTTAATATAGGCGCGAATTCCCAAGAACGGTGTCATAAACGACAGGATGGGATTGTAAATTCACGCCCAGCTTTGCAGACTTTGCAGCTTTCCTGAATTAATTTAAGAGGAAAAGAGCTGAATAGAAATGAACACTGGCATATCAGACAGCTGTGTGTTTATTAAACACAGCTTTACACAATCCTCCAGTACACTGCAGTCCATTACACCCACAGTGACGGTTCATTATAAAGGAGATGTTTTCCACAATCAAAATGAAACACATCATTTATACTGCAATTCACTTTATCTGAAATATACATCAGAGTGTGTTTTTATTTAAAAATGGGACAATTTCAATTATTTCCATGTAATCTCCAAATATATTTTGATAAAATACTGCTTTTACATGTGGGGTGTAAAGTCTTTCACTGTGATCATACCGGAAGGAGAGGAGAGGAAAGGAAATGAACAGAAAGGAAAGGAAAAGAGAGGAAAGGAGAGGGAAAGAAAGAAGAAGAGAGGAAAAGAAAGGAAAGGAAAATAGAGGAAAGGAAAGGAGAGGAAAAGAAAGGAAAGAGAGGAAAGGAGAGGAAATGAAAGGAGTGGAGAGGAAAGGAAAAGGGAGGAAATTAAAGGAAAGGAAAGGGAGGGAAGGAGAGGAAATGAAAGTGAAGGAAAGGAAATGAAAAGGAAGGAAAGGAAAGAAAAAGGGAGGAAAGGAAAGGAAATGAAAAGAAATAAAAGGAAGTGGAGGAAATGAAAGTAAAGGAAAGGAAAAGAGGAAAGGAAAAGGAAGGAAAGGAAAAGGCAGGAAAGGAAAGAAAAAAGGAGGAAAGGAAAAGGAAGGGGAGGAAAGGAAATGAAAAGAAAGGGAAGGAAAGGAAAAGGAAGAAAGGAAAGAAAAAGGGAGGAAATGAAAGGAAAAGAAAGGAAAAGGAAGGGGAGGAAATGAAAGGAAAAGGAAGGGGAAAAAAAGGGAGAAAAGGAAAGGAAATGAAAAGAAAGGAAAAGGAAGAGAAGGAAAGGAAAAGGAAGGAAAGAAAAAGGGAGGAAATGAAAGGAAAAGAAAGGAAAAGGAAGGGGAGGAAAGGAAAAAGAAGGAAAGGAAAAGGAAGGAAAGGAAAGAAAAAGGGAGGAAATGAAAGGAAAGGAAATGAAAAGGCAGGAAAGGAAAGTGAAGGAAAGAAAAGGAAGGAAGGAAAGAAAATGAAAGGAGAGGAGAAGGAAGGAAAGGAAATGAAAGTGAAGGAAAGGAAATGGGAATAAAAGGAAGAGAAAATGAATGTTTAAAGTATTGTGATTGTATTTTGTGCTTGTACATTTTTATTTTCTCTGTTTATCCCTGTCACTGTATATATTTTTATTCACCATTTTATTGTAGTTTGATTTTGAAGGATTTAATACGTCTACTTTTGTGCCCATATTCAGGACAGTGAGACGGATTTTTAAATAAAAACTGCTTGGACTACTAAAGTGACCGAATGTAAGGAGTTACAAAACAGGCTCTTTTCTATTAGTTCTAACCCGAATGTCAGCACTGCCAGAGAGAGAGAGAGAGAGAGAGAGATGCAGAGATTGAGGTCAGTGGCCTCTTTCAGACCCTCAGACAAAAAACAGCTGGAGATCCAGCTGCTGAGAGAAAACAGCGTGGCGAGAGAGACGATATAAACTGTACTGCAGGCTGAGAAAACCATCACTGAGTGAAATGTTGAACATTTTCTACTTTATATCACTCGAAACATTTCACTGAACTGAAATCCTTTTCACTTTCAAATATCTCTAAATCAGAGGTAAACTTCTATCATTTTAAATCTTAAATACATTATCACAAAAAAGATTATTTATCTCCTGATTCCTTCACCCCTAAACAACAAAAGGACAATTTAGCTCCGCCCACTCCAAATGTAGTTAATTTGCATAATGTTGTTGTGAACTAGTCCGAAGGTTTTTGATGCATCTTTGTAAATTTGGTGTCACAGTATTCAGTGGAGTCAAAAACTTAATAATTGTCAAAAACTTGAGATTTTGAAACAATATGGCTGCCACATGCTAATCCTTTTGGGCGGAGCTTAGTTTACTTAAACAGCTGTACCTTGTGATTGGTTGTGTGGATTGGCACCAAACTTAAAAGTCTGTTTGACAACAAGTGGGGGGGCATGAAAGTTGGGTTGTAGTCATCCATAAGGGGCGGAGTTTTGCTCAAATCGTCTTTTCTCATGAAGTGTAAGTCCAAACAAGCTCAAATTCTAGTATTCTAATCATTTCTAGATTGTATTACTTTGAAACAACATGGCCATCATTCAGTCTGATTTCAGCAGGCGTTTCTGCCTGGACCCCGCAGGCCACCACCTATATTTATTATTCACTCATCTTCAGGAAGGAATTTATCCGGGTCAGGGTCTTGGTGAATCTGGAGTCTATCCAGGAAACACTGGGTGTCGGACAGGAACTCAATTTGGATCAGCATCACAAGGCTTCACACACACACACACACACACACACACACTTTCACACACTCATTCACACCAAGAGCAATTTAGGGTAGTGAATGTTTTTGGCAGATGGGAAGAAACCTGGTAACATGGGGGAAACCCACAGGGATGGATTGAACCAGGGATGAAGGAAAACATGAACACACAGAGAGAGAGAGAGAGAACAGAGAGAGAGAGAGAACACAGAGAGAGAGAGAACACAGAGAGAGAGAGAACAGAGGGGGGACAGAGTGAGAGGGGGAACAGAGAGAGCGAGAGAGGGGAACAGAGAGAGAGGGAACACAGAGAGAGAGACAGAGTGAGAGAGGGGGAACAGAGAGAGGGAACAGAGAGGGGGAAACAGAGGAGAGTGAACGGGGGACAGAGTGAGAGGGGGAACAGAGAGAGCGAGAGAGGGGAACAGAGAGAGAGGGAACACAGAGAGAGAGACAGTGAGAGAGGGGGAACAGAGAGAGGGAACAGAGAGGGGGAAACAGAGGAGAGTGAACGGGGGACAGAGTGAGAGAGGGGGAACAGAGAGAGAGAAGAGAGAGGAGAGGGAACAGAGAGAGAAAAGAGAGAGGAGAGGGAACAGAGAGGGGGAAACAGAGGAGAGTGAACGGGGGGACAGAGTGAGAGAGGGGGAACAGAGAGAGAGAAAAGAGAGAGGAGAGGGAACAGAGAGGGGGAAACAGAGGAGAGTGAACGGGGGGACAGAGTGAGAGAGGGGGAACAGAGAGAGAGAAAAGAGAGAAGAGAGGGAACAGAGAGAGAGAAAAGAGAGAGGAGAGGGAACAGAGAGAGAGAAAAGAGAGAGGAGAGGGAACAGAGAGAGAGAAAAGAGAGAGGAGAGGGAACAGAGAGACAGAAAAGAGAGAGGAGAGGGAACAGAGGGGGAAACAGAGAGAGAGAGAGGGGAGATCAGAGAGAGCGAGAGAGGGGAACAGAGAGAGAGAGGGAACACAGAGAGAGAGACAGAGTGAGAGAGGGGGAACAGAGAGAGGGAACAGAGAGGGGGAAACAGAGAGGAGAGTGAACGGGGGACAGAGTGAGAGAGGGGGAACAGAGAGAGAGAAAAGAGAGAGGAGAGGGAAAAGAGAGAGGAGAGGGAACAGAGAGACAGAAAAAAAGAGAGAGGAGAGGGAACAGAGAGACAGAAAAGAGAGAGGAGAGGGAACAGAGAGACAGAAAAGAAAGAGAGAGGAGAGGGAACAGAGAGACAGAAAAGAAAGAGAGAGGAGAGGGAACAGAGAGACAGAAAAGAAAGAGAGAGGAGAGGGAACAGAGAGAGAGAAAAGAGAGAGGAGAGGGAACAGAGAGAGAGAAAAGAGAGAGGAGAGGGAACAGAGGGGGAAACAGAGAGAGAGAGGGGAGATCAGGGAGAGAGAGCGAGGGAACAGAGAGGGGGAAACAGAGAGGAGAGTGAACAGAGAGAGAAAAGAAAGGAGAGGGAACACGGGGTGAACAAGAGAGAGAGGATGAGGGAACAGAGAGGAGAGGGAACAGAGAGAGAGAAAAGAGAGAGGAGAGGGAACAGAGGGGGAAACAGAGAGAGAGAGGGGAGATCAGGGAGAGAGAGCGAGGGAACAGAGAGGGGGAAACAGAGAGGAGAGTGAACAGAGAGAGAAAAGAAAGGAGAGGGAACACGGGGTGAACAGAGAGAGAGAGGATGAGGGAACAGAGAGGGGGAAACAGAGAGAGAGAAAAGAGAGAGGAGAGGGAACACAGAGGGGGTGAACAGAAAGAGAGGGGGGAACAGAGAGAGGAGAGGGAACAGAGAGAGAGAAAAGAGAGAGGAGAGGGAACACAGAGGGGGGTGAACAGAGAGAGAGGGGGGAACAGAGAGAGGAGAGGGAATGGAGAGAGAAAAGAGAGAGGAGAGGGAACAGAGAGAGAGAAAAGAGAGAGGAGAGGGAACAGAGAGAGAAAAGAGAGAGGAGAGGGAACCGAGGGGGGAACAGAGAGAGAGAGGGGAGATCAGAGAGAGAGCGAGGGAACAGAGAGGGGGAAACAAAGAGAGAGGGGGAACAGAGAGAGAGAAAAGAGAGAGGAGAGGGAACACAGAGGGGGGGTGAACAGGGAGAGAGAGGGGATGAGGGAACAGAGGGGGGGAACAGAGGGAGAGAAAAGAGAGAGGAGAGGCAACAGAGAGAGAGGGAACAGAAAGAGAGAGGAGAGGGAACAGAGAGGGGGAAACAGAGAGAGGAGAGGGAACAGAGGAGAGGGAACAGAGAGAGAGAGGGAACAGAGAGAAAGAGAGAGGGAACAGAGAGCAAGAGAGAGAGGGAACACAGAGAGTGAACAGAGAGAGAGAGAAAAGAGAGAGGAGAGGGAACACAGAGGGGGTGAACAGAGAGAGAGGATGAGGGAACAGAGAGAGGGGGGAACAGAGGAGAGGGAACAGAGAGAGAGAGGATGAGGGAACAGAGAGAGGGGGGAACAGAGAGAGGAGAGGGAACAGAGAGAGGAGAGGGAACAGAGAGAGGGGGGAACAGAGAGAGGAGAGGGAACAGAGAGAGGAGAGGGAACAGAGAGAGGAGAGGGAACAGAGGGAGGAGAGGGAACAGAGGAGAGGGAACAGAGAGAGAGAGGATGAGGGAACAGAGAGGGGAAAACAGAGAGAGGAGAGGTAACAGAGGAGAGGGAAGAGAGAGAGGAGAGGGAACAGAGAGAGAGAGAGAGAGAGAACACAGAGAGAGGGAACAGAGAGAGAGAGAAAAGTGAGAGGACAGGGAACAGAGAGAGAGAGAGAGAGAGAGAGAGGGAACAGAGAGAGAGAGAACACCGAGAGAGAGAACAGAGAGAGGGAACAGAGAGAGAGAGAACACCGAGAGAGAGAACAGAGAGAGGGAACAGAGAGAGAGAGAACACCGAGAGAGAGAACAGAGAGTGAAAGAGAGAGGGGGGAACAGAGAGAGAGAGAGAGAGAGAGATGTGCTAAGATAAACAAACTACAGATACACAGAAATTCAAAGAAACACTGTCCTCCTCCTTGCTATGAGTAACAGGAACATTATTACGTTGTTGTTGTTGTTGTTGTTGTTTCTGGCTCGGTGCAGCTTCACACTGAGAAACACTGTTTGTTTCTCTGAGCTTCATTTCCAGCCCGTCGCGTTGGTGTTTCAGCTGATGCAAAACTCAGACTCCATGAGTTACGCTGTTTTCATCAGCGCCGCTTTACCTGCGTTTCCTCCATCAGATCACATCCAGAGATCACAGGAAGAGGCGGAACTGTTAGTGGAGGAAATAACGGAAAAATCCTTCAAATGATGATGCAAGCATGAAACTTGGCAGAAACATTCACACTGAGGTACTCTTCACATTTTCCTGATGAGCCAGTTGAAAATCCAGGACAGCCACCATATTTCAAGACTGCCGCCAAATTTCTAGCCAAAATTCCATTTTTCCCGTATTTCTAAATATTACTGATGGATTTGAGTGAATATTGGGTCTGTTAATAATTTCCTTTAAATCCTTAACCTGATTTTGCCATTAATTATCACTCGACACCTTTTGTGTCTCTATTTATTATTATTATCTGTAAATATTCATATGGCGTACCACTTTTTCAGCATAAATTAACATTTAATTTTCTCTCAAAGGACAGGCACAAAATATTGTATGTGCAGTAATAAGCTAAATTAATAGTTGGCATTAAAATTGGGCAACAAATACAACACAGGATCCATTTTCATTTTAACATGACGAGTTAATCTTCATTCATTGTCAGAATATACAATACAATAAATTTATTGGACGAGAACTTGTAATATACATTTCAGCTTGTGGTATTTGGACAGTTTCACTGTTCAATCACTGACTGGTTACATACATAAATATGACGTGATTTATTCATCTTTCATTATTTTTTAATATAAAAAAACAAAACATATGTAAAAGTGTAACGATAAAGTAAAACAAAACTTTTAAATCCATTTAAACCATTAACTTGTGAAACAGTTTTAATCATGAAAATGTTAAATGAAAATGTAAATGTCGTTGATGGGCTTATGGCACATGGACGGCATCAATATAAAAATTTAAATTTAGGGACTAAGCTGATGCCAAAGAAGATTTTTATGGGTAACATCTGTTTCAGAATTCTAAAAAACACATAAATAGAAACAGCAATCATTCAAATATGTTGTTTCATTCATATGATGTGTCAAATTTTGATTTTCGCCATTGCTGAGGCAGCCATCTTGGAAAAATGGCAGCCATCTTGGATTTTTGCTTGGCTCATCAGCTAATTTTGAAGCACTTGGAGCACTTGCATGTGACGTCACATACGCTCCAGATTGTAGACAGACGCCATCTTGTCGGTAAAACGCCATATTTCTGCTGTCTTACCGACACTGACTTTCGTTATTTTTCACCGAAATCTTCAAATATTACCGTGCCACAATGCCGGAGAGTTGTATGGCATATAAATGCCACAACAGGAGAGGTCAGAAATCGGGAAGAAAGTTTCATAGGCTGCCACGGGACCCTGACAGGCGTGCAAAATGGATTGCTGCTATCAGCCGGGCCGATCCAAACAACAAGAACAAGGCATGGGTACCCACCGGCGCGGGAACCGGGGGTGCGGGGGGTGCGGCAGCACCCCCTGGTGGTGGACCCTCAAAACTGACATGAACATAAAACAAAACTTACGTGAAAATATATTTGTTTATTTATTTGTTTTCATTTGGCTCTGCTGATTTTATATGTCATGTTTTAGATGTACGATGATGAGGGCTACATTTTAGTTATTTAAAAAAGGATTTAATTAAAACTTATAACTTAATATGTAGCCTAGTGGACCATCAGAATTTTTTTTGTCGTGACGTTGACATTCAGCTTTTCAGCGCGCGAAATTACAACAGGAAGCGAGTACGAGTCGACCGTCTGTAGAGAAATACAATGTTAGCACATTTCCAGCTTGGTATCTGCGTTGGGTGTGTTAAACCGTGTGGATTTAAGTGGAATAATTGCGAGAAGTCATATGATCAAGACAGCGTTTTAAGGTAAGGCCATTTGGTTATTAATTTTGCCCGCTGTGTCGTGTTCACTTGAGCCTATTTGGTATGCCTTGAACAAGTGCAGGTGTTGCTAGCATCGTGCTTTGAAGTTGACTCAGATGTAACTACAGTCTTAAAAAATGTTCGTTTAAAACGGCGTGTCCGTGCTCATCATGTTTTACTTTTACTTTTCTTAATGGAGAGTGTGAAATACCGCTGCATCACTTTTATGAGTGATTTTTGCAATAGAACACTAAGTTAGTGTCACTAACCCATAGTAGTAGGATGAGTGGGTTCATGGATTTCGGTCTGTTGATTGAGAGAACCATGGTGTTTGTGTTGTTCTGTTTCGTGTGTGTGTGCGTGCGTGCGACTAACTACTGTATTTGAAATGCACACTCGCTTGACTGGATCTGGGTACGTAAGGCTGTAATCGGGTGGAATCCGCGTCTCCTTCAGTTTATCTAGAGCAGATGTAAAACCTGCGACTGTTAAACCACAGCTGTGCGCTTCTGCTTCTAAAATAACCTGTCCTTCGTAATCGTGTTAACTGAGAATTGTCATTGACAGACAGGCTTCAGATTCTTCCGTCATCACTCAAAAAAAAAAAAGTCGTTTTTACGGATTAGGCCTATAAGTAGTAGGCAGTTTAATGAAATATTGCAATTGCAAGCTTAAAAGGATTTCGGACGCCTGATTGGTTAAAATGCAGGAAATTGCATCTAAGAAATACAAAATTTTCTGGGGGAGGACCCCCAGACCCCCCTTCAAAAAAATGTCCCAGGTCACGTCACAGCACCCCCTGCCGACAATGTCTTCCCGCGCCGCTGTGGGTACCGACTGGAAAGAACGATCACTGGTGCCTGTGCAGTGACCATTTCATCTCAGGTTCGCCATGTATTTATTTCAGTATATCCATGTGGTTATTTGCAACATAAGTTTATGACTTGCTCTAATAAAAAATTCCGGGAAGTGGGAACCTGAGAAAAGGGTTGGGGCGGGGGGGGTGGATTGGGTCTTTAGTGGTGCGACATTCTACAAATACGTTTTTATTTCATAAAGCAGGTATACAGTAATAGTGATAGACTACTGATACTTGATCTAACTGATAATATAAAATATTCAACCATAATCGGCTGGTCAGTGCTATACTAGATACTACTGATATATCTAGTATCAGTACTAGTACTCAATACTTAAGTGACTTACTCGTCCAATGAGGATTGTTATTTTCTTGTTTACAAGATGCCACATCTGAGGGTGGCTGACAAATCCTGAATTTCTGTAAAGATAACTGTCCAGAGATTTATAAGCACGCAGTGCTTCACCACTGAACAGCGAGGGAAAGTTAATGAGGTAATTATACACGTCTGGGTATTCCACCTCTGGCAGTTCAATATCCACTGACACGGTCGTGAAAACTCCGTCCGGTAAGCCAT
Organism: Neoarius graeffei; assembly: GCF_027579695.1. Lineage (NCBI taxonomy): Eukaryota > Metazoa > Chordata > Actinopteri > Siluriformes > Ariidae > Neoarius > Neoarius graeffei. The sequence goes on along the minus strand of NC_083574.1, from coordinate 96,583,988 downwards.
AAGGGTCACTAATCTGTAGATCGTTTATTTTAGACATATCTAGTTATCTGTTCATTAGAAAAATGAGCCGTGTAGTCCGTCGGTTGAAATCGATCCATTCTGTACACGAGTGCAGCAGTATTCAGCGGTGTTTTTTACCGACAAGATGGCAGCTGTTAACTTTCCGGTCACGTGACTGCAAGATCTCTATATGAATGTTCTTGCCAAGTTTTCTGCTTGTATCATCATTTGAACGATTCTCCTCACAATCAGCAGTTCGCTGCTCTGCTGTGGCGAGGGTACAAAAGACCAGGTTTAGAAGGTGGTGATTAAGTACTGCATCATGGTAAGCTGTCATGTCATGCTAAACACACACACACACACACACACACTTTAAAGTTAAAGCTTTACCTCTGACTGACGCTGGAGACTCCTTCCATACAGGGTCTCTAAATGAACTTCTCCTTACAGAAAACTGCTCCATGAGTTACTATGGAAACCATAACGTATCAGAACGAGTGCTCGTGCCAGAACGTTCCTCACATGATAATAAGCAGTAAAATGCAGTAAAAGAAAATGTGGGATCGGAGCAACCGTAGCTTTGTGTTTTACAAAAGGAAAGAAAAAAATCCAATCAGCTTCAGGGTGAAACATCCCCAACATCAGTGTGTGTGTTTATCAGAATTTGTATTCATCCAAGCTTTTGTGTGTTTTACAGCCTCCCGGTTTACACAGCTGAGCTGCTGAATAAAGAGAGAAAGATATAAAGAGCACAAAGGAGGGATGGAGAGAGAGATGGGTGGAAAGAAATACAGAGAAAGAAAAAGGAATATGGTGAAAGATAAAAGAGACAGAATAAAGAGAGAGAGAGAGAGAGAGAGGAAGGCAGAGAAAGGGAGAAGTGCAAAGGAAGAGGAGTGAAGGAAAAAGAGAGGTGGAAAAGAGAGTGCAGGTGGGAGAACGGGGGATGTGAAAAGAATAAGAGAAAGTAAGGGGAAAAGGAAAATTAGAAGGAAGAAGGGAGAGAGATGTCATGAAATGAAAGAGAAAAGGAAAAGAATAAAGGAGAGGTGATGGGAGAAGACGAGGAGGGAAGAAAAGGAGAGAGACAAAGGAGAGTGGAAGAAAGATGGAGTAATGAATAAGAAAGAGGTGAAGAAGGTAAAAACAGGGGGGGAGAGAGAACACAGATAGATAGATAGATAGATAGATAGATAGATAGATAGATAGATAGATAGATAGATAGATAGATAGATAGATAGATAGTATATATATATATATATATATATATATATATATATATATATATATATATACACAGATACAAAGAGAGACAGATCTATCTATCTATAGAGAGAGAGAATGTGGGTCGTTCGGTCTGCAGGGATTTGGAGAGGTGCCACAATTCGCTGATGTGGAACAGAGTATTGTGTACACACACACACACACACACATTAACAGAAGCGCTTGGGGTTTGTTCTCATTGTGTTTCTTCTGTAAATGTGTTAATAAGCAAAATTCCTCAACACAGTTATCCTGGTCATGTGACCCAGAAGCACAGAATGAGCTGAAAACAAACGATCAAACAACAAACAAACAAACAAACAAACAAACAAATGATCATTGCCTTCAGATTTGTCTGCTCTGCTTGTGTCACTCACATTGTTGACAGAAAATGTGAGAAAACCAAACATCTTTCTTTTGTCCACTCCCTTTTCTTTCTTTCTTTCTTTCTTTCTTTCTTTCTTTCTTTCTTTCACATTTCCTTTTTCTATTCATTTCATGTTCTTGCTCAATTTCCTTTATCCATTCTTTTTTTCACTTTCTTCCTTTTTTCTATTCTTTTTCTCTCTTTTTCTTTCTTTCTTTTATCCACTCCCTTTCTTTCTTTCTTTCTTTCTTTCTTTCTTTATTTATTTATTTATTTCACATTTCCTTTTTCTATTCATTTCATGTTCTTGCTCAATTTCCTTTATCCATTCTTTTTTTCACTTTCTTCCTTTTTTCTATTCTTTTTCTCTCTTTTTCTTTCTTTCTTTTATCCACTCCCTTTCTTTCTTTCTTTCTTTATTTATTTATTTATTTATTTATTTATTTCACATTTCCTTTTTCTATTCATTTCATGTTCTTGCTCAATTTCCTTTATCCATTCTTTTTTTCACTTTCTTCCTTTTTTCTATTCTTTTTCTCTCTTTTTCTTTCTTTCTTTTATCCACTCCCTTTCTTTCTTTCTTTCTTTATTTATTTCACATTTCCTTTTTCTATTCATTTCATGTTCTTGCTCAATTTCCTTTATCCATTCTTTTTTTCACTTTCTTCCTTTTTTCTATTCTTTTTCTTTCTCTCTTTCTTTCTTTTATCCACTTTCTTTCTTTCTTTCTCTTTATTTATTTATTTATTTATTTATTTCACATTTCCTTTTTCTATTCATTTCACTGTTCTTGCTCAATTTCCTTTATCCATTCTTTTTTCACTTTTTTTCTCTTTTTCTCTTTCTTTCTTTCATCCACTCCCTTTTGTTTCTTTCTTTGACTTTTTCCTGTTTAGCTATTCGTTTCTTTTTTCTTTCTTTCTTTAACTTAATTTTTATTCTTTCCTTTTTCTATTAATTTCATTGTTCTTTTTCTCTTTATCCATTCTTTCTTTCTTTCTTTCTTTCTTTCTTTCTTTCTTTCTTACACAATATCTAATATTTCAAACTGTACATGACCTTATCCTCATCTCTACCCGTATGAATGTGAAGGTGAGCTCAGTGTTGATGAGAAAATGTAGCGTTACATCCACCGACAGAAAGTAAATACTGTCAAAAAATTTTTTTCACAAGTGGTTTTGCTTTTTCTAATACAGAGATTCTCAAACTGTGGTACGCGGGCTCCATTCTAGTGGTACGCCAAAGAATCACTTAATTAAACATAAATTTTAAAAAAAGTGAAATACTATCCATAATATCCGAATGGATGAAAATATCTTATCAACCGATGACAAGAAAATGAAAGGAGATACAAATTAAGTTAATAATTTAAAAAAGTTTGCAAGTGCTTCTGGGTAGCCATACGTAGCGTACGTACGCATTCCCGCCGGTTCCGCTGACAGACGGTTATCCGCCATTGGTAGACTAGACTGTGATGGGAAAAGGTGGAGGTGGCTTTGCTAATTATGATGAGTACGACAAAATTACTGTCGTGGTTTAAATCCGCGAATGGGAGCGTGGATCAGGAGAGAGGGAGAACTGAAGAGGACGTGTGTGAGCCGAGCGCAGATGCTAACGACAGTGGCAAAACCAGCCCCAGAACTGCTAGCAAACGGCAGAAACCAGTGAGGAGGAAGTATGAGGAAAAATACATAAAACTGGGATTCATTTGGAGCAGGACAGAGGAGCTGCCCAGGCCGCAGTGTGTTGTATGCGGGGACGTTCTGAGCAATGAGTCCATGAAACCATCGCATCTCAAACGGCATCTTACAACCAAACACACAGCACTAAAGGACAAACCAATGGATTTTGTTTACGAAAACATGACGAACTGAAGCAGTCCAAGTCCACCATTCTGTCCTATGGTACACCCGTAGCCAAAGCACAGGGAGCTTCATATCGTGGCAGCCTCCTGATCGCCAGAGCCGGTGAGCCGCACACAATCGGGGAACTGCTGTGTTTACCATTAGCCAGAGAGATGACACGTGTCATGTGTGGAGAGAAAGCTGCCAGAGTTAAACTTTTATGTGCAATTAATTTTATTTGATTCATTATTTAAGGACAGTGTTTTATTTTCCTATATTTAAATACAGTTACTGTTCAAAGTACTGTGTGTAATGTTACAGTGGCCAACAATATTAAATATACTTGTTAAATAAAACCTCCGCCTTGTTTTTAATGAATACTCAGACCTACTACGCTACTGTATTTTAATGTTGGTCATTATGGTGGTACTTGGAGAGCCAAGTATTTTCTGAGGTGGTACTTGGTGAAAAAAGTTTGAGAACCACTGTTCTAATAAATTAGCATCAGTTCCATATGAGTTGGGAAGGACACTTTAAAAAAAAAAAAGGCCAAATTAGATTTAAAATAATAATTTGATTTAAAATGCTAATTATTAGCTACCTCTTTTTTACACTTGAAGGAGAAACATTCTTGAAGTTTTAAAAGTGACTTCACTGATCTTATGGTGATGATACACGGGGCAACTTTTTGGGCAATGTTGCCGAGCAATGTTGCTGGGCAATTGCGTTTTGACTCTTTTCTACTGAGATTGGGCAACATTGTTTTGGTGATGATACACGGGGCAGCTTTTTGGGCAATGTTGCCGAGCAATGTTGCTGGCAACGGGCAACTAGGTGAGACACAGGGCAACTTTTCAGGGCAACTAACAATGGGCAACAACAGTTAGCAACGGCAGTTTACAGTTAGCTAAAAAAAATCGATGTCTTAATTTTTGCTGTGACCATTTAATCAAGCTGTCTGTTGTTTTTTAGAGCTTTGGTGAGGTAAATTCCTCCATATAGAATATTAAAATAACAACTTACCGGCGTAAAAACAGATGAGGAGTCTCTCCATCTCTTCACTCCACTGACACTGAGCAGCTGCCATATTTGTTTGAAATTTCTGATCCGAACCTCACCGGAGGTCACATGACTCGATACTCGCGTTCTGATTGGCTTATCTCAAAAAGTTGCCAGAGATTATCAAAACCATTCAGAAAGAAACAATGTTGCCCAATCTCAATCGAAAAGAGTCAAAACGCAATTGCCCTGCAACATTGCTCAGCAACATTGCCCAAAAAGTTGCCTCGTGTATCATCACCATTTCTTTCTGAATGGTTTTGATAATCTCTGGCAACTTTTTGAGATAAGCCAATCAGAACGCGAGTATCGAGTCATGTGACCTCCGGTGAGGTTCGGATCAGAAATTTCAAACAAATATGGCGGCTGCTCAGTGTCAGTGGAGTGAAGAGACTCTTCATCTGTTTTTACGCCGGTAAGTTGTTATTTTAATATTCTATATGGAGGAATTTACCTCACCAAAGCTCTAGAAAACAACAGACAGCTTGATTAAATGGTCACAGCAAAAATTAAGACATCGATTTTTTTTTAGCTAACTGTAAACTGCCGTTGCTAACTGTTGTTGCCCATTGTTAGTTGCCCTGAAAAGTTGCCCTGTGTCTCACCTAGTTGCCCGTTGCCAGCAACATTGCTCGGCAACATTGCCCAAAAAGTTGCCCCGTGTATCATCACCATTACTGCTTTTGGGTTTCCATTTTCATCGTCCTGATCATCACTGAGATGAAGATACTGTAAAATAAAATACTGTGCATTGTGAGTGTAACAGTTACACTTGGACTATTGATCAGACTTCTATATTAATTTTCCTAACTGACCGTAATCAGATTATTCGGCTCATGTAAATAGTGTCACTGTGTCCCGAGATGACCTTTGTCTTTCTCACTCCTGCTTCTTGGGGGAAATAAATCACCTCATCTTTATTCACAGCAGTCTCCAGAACTCAGGAGGACTCACTACATCTTATCGATAAAGTCGAGAGAACACGGAGATCATGTGTCCTGACCTGCTCTCACTCTCACCGCTTCAGAACTGTACACAGGAATTCCTAAAATTGTAGAAAATATATATTTTGAAATCAGCAAGGAATATAAAGTGAAGAAAATGCAGAAAAACAAAGCTTTCCAATCAAATAAACATGAATATTTTATTTTCAGAAGGGAGTAAATTAATCCACTTTCCCCTGTATTGAGAGAGAAAAATATCTGTCTATCTAATATTGCACAGAAACCAAGAAAATACTTGACTCAAACTTTGTATTCAGAAAACCGGGAAATATCAATTTTCCTACTTGGAAATTACACTCAAACACCCAATGTAATTATGTTTACAAGTTGGAATATATGAATTTATAATATGTGACATAAAATGTGACTTTTCACCTTTCTAAGTTAGTGTGTCACACTATAGACAACAATAAAAGTAATGTCTAAACATGAAAAAAACATCTGATCAAGTTAATTTCTTGTTTTCTCCTAATTGCACAAGTGCATATATATATATATATATATATATATATATATATATATATATATATATATATATATCGCAAGGACTAAACAGGAAGAGTATCCTAGGAATCTTTTTCCTGTTTTGTCGGCATATTTACTGGAGGTAGATAATGTATACAGTAGATATGTTTCCTGTTTTGTGGGCAAACGTATAAACATGTGGTACGTATGATCTGCATTTGAACACAGCATAAAAGCATGACAAAAAAGAAGCTAGGAATTCAAAGACCAAGGTCGTTTCTTTCTTGGAGGAATTAAGTAAAAGAGGAAAGATAAATGAAAGTCAGCATCCTTAACTTTATCAAGCAGGTGCAAGTCATGTTGCTTTGCTGAAGCATCCATCCATCCATTATCTGTAGCCACTTATCCTGTCCTGCAGGGTCACAGGCAAGCTGGAGCCTCTCCCAGCTGTCTATGGGCGAGATTCATCCTGGACAAGTCGCCAGGTCATCGCAGGGCTGACACATAGACAAACAACCATTCACACCTACGGTCAATTTAGAGCCACCAATTATCCTAACCTGTATGTCTTTGGACTGTGGGGGAAACCGGAGCACCCGGAGGAAACCCACATAGACACGGGGAGAACATGCAAACTCCACACAGAAAGGCCCTCGTCAGCTGCTGGGCTCGAACCCAGGACCTTCTTGCTGTGAGGCAACAGTGCTAACCACTACACCACCGTGCCACCCTTGCTGAAATATATACTAAACATATACTATTTTTTTTTTTACAAATAATTGTACCTGGAGGTAGTATATATAGGGAAACAAGTAGTAACCTCAGAACAGAGTCTTGTAACTCTCATTGTAGAATCAATCATTTTTGTGAATGAATTCTCAACCTCACATTCAGAATTTGAATCCAAAAATGTGATTTTTACCGCTAAGGCAGTGTTTAATGGTGCATCATGTTGTGGTTCCAATCTTTAAATATGTCCGGAATGTTAAAAGATATGGAGCATTTTCTTCACATTACTTCATATTATTCTTCAATACCCTATATCATATTAATTAGATGTATACATTAGTAGCAACACAAGCAAAAAGGCACAACTCTCATCAGAGGTCAGTAGTTGGTCATTTACTACTTTAACCAACGCTGTTTTCAATACTGAAAGATTCTGATGGGAATATTTATTTAATATACACTCCTAGGCAATAAAAATGGACCAAACCCCAATTGAAAAACATTGGGTTTGGCCCTTTTTTACCCAGGAGTATATGTGATTCTTATGCAAGTATGACCTTTGCTGCTAAGATCACTACCTTTTCTCGGATCTTGGAGATGAAAGTAACCTAACTAAGGGTTGAGGCAAAACCAAGAGCACAATGCTGAAGTTTGAGGACTATGTTTTGAGACTTATATTTAAAAAAAATTACCCTGTATGTCATTGCATTTCACTTATATTTCATTCAACACTAAGCAGATTACAAACAGAGCATAGAACTGAGTAGCTGAGGGTTAAAGGTCCTCAGAATTTGACCTCAAAACTGTCGAATCATCACTGCAGGATATTAATCATTAAATCACTGTCCTAAATAAAGGACTATAAATCGGATTCACACAATAATCATGCTTCAAATTAAAGAGAACACTCCGCACTGTAGCCTAAGATTTATTACAAAATAATCTACTTTGATATAATGAAGAGCAGAAAAAAGAAATATCATGCACATTTACGAGTACTTCCTGTCAGCATGGTATATGGTTTCAATCTGTAGCCTGATTCTTATGAATATTGTATTTTCAAACTTGATCATTAGTTGAATAATATATAAATGTATAAAATAAACATTCTCCTTATGTACCTCTTTTACTGCAGCTGAATTGTAAATGGTGTAAATGATTATCAAAAACAAATTCCCTCCATAAAGTTAGGATAATGTAATTTACATAATGCTAACCCCAGCTCATGTTCGCCTTCATTCATTATTTGTAAAGTTTTCTTTAAGGCCAAGTTGAGTCAGAATAAAACATAATTGCACAATCTGGGTGAAACCCTACAACAGGACGTTCTGTGGTAGGTCTTTTTTTATTCTTTTTTATCTCTTAGTTTCCTCTACCCAATAGTTTCTTAAAATTAATACAGACAGAATAAAAACGGCGAATTGTATTTTCAGCAGAAATGTTCCGAGGCATTAAATCTGGTCAAGCCTGATCATAAATCATAACATTTAGTCAAAGCTGCTTCAAAGCACTAAAAACTTTCCTGCTATTAGCCCAAGCAAGGAGAATTTGAATTGAGATGAAGAACCCTGGCACATTTCCACTGGAGAGCAACCTGGGCAGCTGACTGCTTCTCAGCAGGATCACTGTCATGGTAATTACTGCTAAAACCCGAGTCCCTCAGTGTCACAGCATGGCTGTGTGAACGTCAGTCCTGTCACGCTGCCTGTCCATAATGCCAAAAGAAAGCAGATTTGAAGGATTTTTAAAAAGGTGACCTATTTGTAAATCAGATAATACTAACTAAAAATTAAAGATTAAGGATTATAGTAAACGAATCAACAACCGGGTCGTGTGATGAATCAGAGCTACTTTCCTGAAGTTGATTATTTTCCAATGCCAGCACCTCCACAAGTCTTTTATTCCTCTTATACTACAGCAACCAGCAATTTGACAAGATTACAATTTGACATGTACAGTATAACACACTGTATAATATCACTTTACAATCATATTCCACTATAAAAAGTTGCTCCCTCTCTTCCATTCATCCCCTCTTTTCTTCTCTCCTTTTAAGTTAATAAGTAAAAACAATGCAGCTTGTTGTGTTACCAAGAAGCCACAAAGTGTAAATGTCTCTATCCTGAAGATAAAAAACTGAATCAACTTTACTTCTGACTGTTACAAAGCCCTCACACTGGAGACTCATTCCATCAATGCTAAACACACATCACAGCTTCACCATAAGGTGATGTGTTTTTTAGCCGGTTTACAGTGGTGCTTGAAAATTTGCGAACCCTTTAGAATTTTCTATATTTCTGCATAAATATGACCTAAAACATCATCAGATTTTCACACAAGTCCTAAAAGTAGATCACGAGAACCCAGTTAAACAAATGAGACAAAAATATTATACTTGGTCATTTATTTAGTGAGGAAAATGATCCAATATTACATATCTGTGAGTGGCAAAAGTATGCGAACCTTTGCTTTCAGTATCTGGTGTGACCCCCTTGTGCAGCAATAACTGCAACTAAACGTTTGTCGTAACTGTTGATCAGTCCTGCACACCGGCTTGGAGGAATTTTAGCCCGTTCCTCCGTATAGAACAGCTTCAACTCTGGGATGTTGGTGGGTTTCCTCACATGAACTGCTCACTTCAGGTCCTTCCACAACATTTCTATTGGATTAAGGTCAGGACTTTGACTTGGCCATTCCAAAACATTAACTTTATTCTTCTTTAACCATTCTTTGGTAGAATGACTTGTGTGCTTAGGGTCGTTGTCTTGCTGCATGACCCACCTTCTCTTGAGATTCAGTTCATGGACAGATGTCCTGACATTTTCCTTTAGAATTCGCTGGTATAATTCAGAATTCATTGTTCCTTCAATGATGGCAAGCCGTCCTGGCCCAGATGCAGCAAAACAGGCCCAAACCATGATACTACCACCACCATGTTTCACAGATGGGATAAGGTTCTTATGCTGGAATGCAGTGTTTTCCAAACATAACGCTTCTCATTTAAACCAAAAAGTTTAAATTACAAGCCTTCTGGCTTGTCCACGTGATCTTTAGCAAACTACAGATGAGCAGCAATGTTTTTTTTGGAGAGCAGTGACTTTCTCCTTGCAACCCTGCCATGCACACCATTGCTGTTCAGTGTTCTCCTGATGGTGGACTCATGAACATTAGCCAATGTGAGAGAGGTCTTCAGTTGCTTAGAAGTTACCCTGGGATCCTTTGTGACCTCGCCAACTATTACACGCCTTGATCTTGGAGTGATCTTTATTGGTCGCCCACTCCTGAGGAGGGTAACAATGGTCTTGAATTTCCTCCATTTGTACACAATCTGTCTGACTGTGGATTGGTGGAGTCCAAACTCTTTAGAGATGGTTTTGTAACCTTTTCCAGCCTGATGAGCATCAACAACGCTTTTTCTGAGGTCCTCAGAAATCTCCTTTGTTCGTGCCATGATACACTTCCACAAACATGTGTTGTGAAGATCAGACTTTGATAGATCCCTGTTCTTTAAATAAAACAGGGTGCCCACTCACACCTGATTGTCATCCTATTGAGTGAAACACATGACTCTAATTTCACCTTCAAATTAACTGCTAATCCTTGAGGTTCACATACTTTTGCCACTCACAGATATGTAATATTGGATCATTTTCCTCAATAAATAAATGACCAAGTATAATATTTTTGTCTCATTTGTTTAACTGGGTTCTCTTTATCTACTTTCAGGATGTGTGTGAAAATCTGATGATGTTTTAGGTCATATTTATGCAGAAATATAGAAAATTTTAAAGAGTTTACAAACTTTCAAGCACCACTGTATGTGCAGCATCTCCTGTACAAGTCCCTGAGATTGATTAAAAGCTTGCCATGCTGCCATGTTTTAGTCTCCTGGAAACTGACCTGGGTTAAAAAAAAAAGTGTTAGCTAACTTGTTGATAAGAGAGGTCAGAGGAAAATGGTCAGACTGGTTTGAGGAATGATATAGTTACTCATACGTACAATCACTCTTTACAACCGTGGTGAGCAGAAAAGCATCTCAGCATGCAACAGCAGAAGACCACTTTGGGTTCCACTCCTGCAGCCAAGAACAGGGATCTTAGCATCAAGAATAAGTTCCTATTAAAGCGGCCGGTGAGTGTAGTTAAATTAAAGGTTTAAATAAAAAAATAAATAAAACAAAACAAACCCACTGGTTCCAGATGAACCCCAATTTACTGTCCGAGAACCGTCTCATTTGTGGTGGAATAGATTTAACACTGTGTGCATGAAAAAATTTCTCTAAAAGACCAGAAGACACAATGAGACTGCAGCTCCTGAAGTCACCCAGTCCTTGTCTTTTTTTTTACTCAATAAGAAAGAATGACAGACACTAAAGAGGCAATTAAAGTGATACAGAGAAAAACGGCCAGCTTTAAAAGCAAGACTCCATAAGTATCTCCTTATTTCTTTCTGTCGTCTTCAGTCAAGAAAATTCTTTTTCCTCAAAACTCAGCCACTTTACTATCTTTCAAACAAGGATGTCTAAAAGCCCTGAACTCACAGAGCTGTAATGCTTTGTTGAAGGTCACATCTGATCCACATCTTGCTGTGCGAGAGCCACCATGCGATCACAGCCTGCAGAGAGGGACGAAAGCTTTTATTTTCTTTCTGGCAGGTTGGGAATGCCTTACAGTAGTGCTTATGGCTTTATTTTCTCTTTGTGTCTTTCATCAGCTCTGTCTTTAAGGATAATGCTATAAATAAATAAATAAATAAATAAATAAATAAATAAACTGGCTCAGGTTGAACTGGAATCTTCACAAACTGCCTGATTTTGTTTCAACAACTTTATTGCACAGTTAAAACTGCACAAGAACAAAACTTTTTATTAGGCAGGAATTGCATAAAGTGCAATATAAAATAATGATATTTTTTATTTTTTCCATCACTTCAATAATGTATAATTTCAATAAAATGCCCCTGATGATGTTATGAATAGCAGACGGGAGCACACACGGGGTTACTGAGCACAAAACAAGGGTTAAATTAGAGGCAATGCATCAGGAATGGAATAAAATTCAACATAAATTTCACTAGGTCATTAACAGGAGCACGTTGGACATGGCAGGTTGCATCAGGTGTGCAGAATTCAATCATTCATCTTCAGTAAATGCTTTTTCCTAATCATGGTTACTGTGGTTTAAATGACTCATTTGTGTATTTTGGGAATAGAACCAACTTAGTCAACAGTTTCATCACATTTACTTCAAAAGGAATTGGTCAACCTTTCAACAGGAGCAGGCAAGACTGACTGAACTTTCTGCAGAATGAACTGGGATTTGTCATAATTCCTCTGGAAGTAAGTGGGATCCAGGTATGTGTGAGAGCAGGTAGAGGTCAACAGAATTGATCAAAACTTCTGCAAAAGCAGAAAGAATTGGTCAGGATTTTTGTGGGAGTAGATTGGATTGGTCAGACTATCCAGATTGGTCAAATTTTCCACAAGAGTGAGCAGGATTTGTTCGAATTCCTTTGGGAACTGGTCAGATTCATTAGACTTTCTTTCAAACTTTCTGCAGGAGCAAGTGGGATTGGTCAGAATTCCTGCAGGAGTGGACAGAATTGGTCAAATGTTTTGAAGTAAGGGGTAAGGGGGCTCAATCAAACTTTCTGCAAGAGAAGCTCGGATTGCTCATAATACCTCTGGAAGCTGGCAGGATTGGTTCAACTGACTGCAGAGGCAGGTAAGACTGGTCAGAATTCTTTAAGGAATGAGCAGGATTGATCGGATTGGTCAAAACTTTTGTGGGAGCAGGAGGGGTTGGTCAAACCTGTGTGGGACCAGGAGGGGTTGGTCAAACCTATTGTGAGAGCAGGAGGGGCTGGTCAAACCATTGTGGGAGAAGGAGGGGTTGGTCAAACCAAGTGTGGGAGCAGGAAGGGTTGGTCAAAACTGTGTGAGAGAAGGAAGGGTTGGTCAAACCTTTTGTGGGAGAAGGAGGGGTTGGTCAAACCTTTTATGGGAGAAGGAGGGGTTGGTCAAACCAGAGTGGGAACGGAAGGGGTTGGTCAAAACTGTGTGGGAGTAGGAGGGGTTGGTCAAACCTTTTGTGGGAGAAGAAGTGGTTGGTCAAAACTGTGTGGGAGAAGGAGGGGTTGGTCAAACCTTTTGTGGGAGAAGGAGGGGTTGGTCAAACCTTTCATGGGAGAAGGAAGGGTTGGTTAAACCAGTGTGGGAGTAGAAGGGGTTGGTCAAACCTTTTATGGGAGAAGGAGGGGTTGGTCAAACCAAGTGTGGGAGCAGGATGGGTTGGTCAAAACTGTGTGGGAGTAGGAGGGGTTGGTCAAAAACTTTTATGGGAGAAGGAGAGGTTGGTCAAACCAGAGTGGGAGCAGAAGGGGTTGGTCAAAACTGTGTGGGAGTAGGAGGGGTTGGTCAAACCTTTTATGGGAGAAGGAGGGGTTGGTCAAATCAGTGTGGGAGCAGGATGGGTTGGTCAAAACTGTGTGGGAGTAGGAGGGATTGGTCAAAAGCTTTTATGGGAGAAGGAGGGGTTGGTCAAACCAGTGTGGGAGCGGGGGGGTTTGGTCAAACTTTCTGCAGAATCAAGCAGGATCCAGAAATAGCAGATAATTAAAAATAGAGGCTCAGTAAGATTGCAGAGATGTTTGAAACAAGACTTTGGATGGTGTTAATGAACTGGTCAGTCTGTTTAATAGGTGCAAGTTGATAGCATTCTGTTGTGCATGATTAAAATCTGGAGGTTGGTTGCTCATCTTCTGGTTGCATGCATCTGTCATGGTGCTGTGCTGGAGATGTAGTTTGCTTGGAAATTTGAGAGGCGAGGAAGCAGGCAATGATGTAACAGCTGACTTCTCTTTATGACTTGGAAGTGTGTAACACCTGCATCACACAAGTGACCATTCACAGAGGAAGGAGCAAATTTAAAATAGAAAACTACAGATATGCATGAAGCGATTTCATCTATGATTTGCGTACCAAGATAACCTCAGTGTAATCAACCTTTCTGTCTTTGTCTCACGGTAGTGAAAATCAAATTATTACCAGAGATAGAAGAAATCTGAACCACTGTGAATGTTAAACTCATGAATTAGCACATTATGTAAGACAGTATATTCTTAGAGCTCAAAAATCATAAGGCATAAATTCTGCACCGCGGAACACAAACATGGCTTCTTAATAAAACACTGGCACATTATGATGAGCTTGGGGGGTGGGGGAGGGGTGGAAGATTTTTACTCTCTTTTCAGCATTTTCAACCAGTCTTAAATCTACAGGGGTCTACTGCCCTCCATTGGCCAACTGGGGAACTGCTCATTAAGGGAAAATCTATATTATGATGATATAAGAGCTGTCTCTTCTTCTTATAATGCATATTTCTGTATTGTTCTAGGTTCTAGATATCTGTTCAAGATATTGTGTTGTCACTGAGAAATATAAACTAAAAGACAATGCTTTTTGCACTAACGTCGCATTAAACAGCACAGAATGGAAAAAAAATGGACCAATATGGCTGCCAAAGAAAAACATAAAATGTTTGGCTGTAGTATTGCTTCTGTTTCTTGCCCATAGCAACAGTTTGTCTCATCTCATCTCATTATCTCTAGCCGCTTTATCCTTCTACAGGGTCGCAGGCAAGCTGGAGCCTATCCCAGCTGACGATGGGTGAAAGGCGGGGTACACCCTGGACAAGTCGCCAGGTCATCACAGGGCTGACACATAGACACAGACAACCATTCACACTCACATTCACACCTACGCTCAATTTAGAGTCACCAGTTAACCTAACCTGCATGTCTTTGGACTGTGGGGGAAACTGGAGCACCCGGAGGAAACCCACACGGACACGGGGAGAACATGCAAACTCTGCACAGAAAGGCCCTCGCCGGCCCCGGGGCTCGAACCCAGGACCTTCTTGCTGTGAGGCGACAGCGCTAACCACTACACCACCGTGCCGCCCGCAACAGTTTGTAAGTACCAATATTAGCTTAAACTATTCTAAAATGATCACATACCAATGATAGCTTGGCCAAATTTTAAACCCTTAGCTTGCAATGTTAGTTCAAATAATTAATCAACTATCTCATTCCAATATTAGCTTTAAACATTCTTAACTCATTAGCTAGCACGTCTGATATTATCTTACCCTGTTGCGAACCATTCGTTAAACATTAGCTACAATTACTGATGTGTGGAGACTATTTTGATCACATACCACACTGTGCTAAAGTTTTAGACTTTTGTTTCCTACATGGGACCTGGGTTACATATATCTTCTGCATGACTGTGTATTCAAGTCAAGCGGTTTAGTTGATTAAGCCAGTGTCTCTGGTCTGCAACAGCCTGCAACTAGTTGGAGACACAACAATTGCGATAAAATATGCGAATTAGTGACAATTTTCACTTGGACTCACACTGAATTGATATTCGCATATTTTACCACAATTGTTGCATCTCCAACTAGTCGCAGGCTGTCGCAGCCCAGTGAGATACTGACTCATGCTTCCTGTCTCAACTCGCACTTCCTGTCTCTCGGAAACTAACTTGAGAAGGGTTCATGACGGCTTTGCGACGCATTTGCGGCTATTTTGAGAGAAATTTTGTTGCACAAATTTTTTGAACATGTTCAAAATTTCAGCGATGAAGGAGCGACACTTTGCGACTCATGCAAGGAAATTGAGAAGCCCTGTGAATGTTTCAAGACACTTTTGAAACTCTCTCACGAACAATGTTCGCAAGCTGTCGCAGCCTAGTGATATACTACCCTTACTGTTTACTGCTCTTTATGGATAGTACATATTTGTGTGAGGGGCAGCACAGTGGTGTAGTGGTTAGCGCTGTCGTCTCACAGCAAGAAGGTCCGGGTTCGAGCCCCGTGGCCAGCGAGGGCCTTTCTGTGCGGAGTTTGCATGTTCTCCCCGTGTCTGCGTGGGTTTCCTCCAGGTGCTCCAGTTTCCCCCACAGTCCAAAGACATGCAGGTTAGGTTAACTGGTGACTCTAAATTGACTGTAGGTGTGAATGTGAGTGTGAATGGTTGTCTGTGTCTATGTGTCAGCCCTGTGATGACCTGGCGACTTGTCCAGGGTGTACCCCGCCTTTCGCCCGTAGTCAGCTGGGATAGGATCCAGCTTGCCTGCGACCCTGTAGAACAGGATAAAGTGGCTAGAGATGATGAGATGAGATGTTAGAAGGTATCATCATGCAAAGAATTACTGCTTTTCAGGATTTTTTTTCATTTTCAAAAATTAGCTTGAACCAATCTGAAACCATTAGTAACTACTCATATTAACATAAACCATTTATTAACTAGTACAGAGTAAAAATGATAGTTTAGACCTGGGGTGCCATGGTAACGGCCCGCGGACCGGATACAGCCCGATTGGTCATCACATCCGGCCCGGTGGTTCATGAGACTTTTTTTTTTAAATAATAAATTAATAAAAATCGAATGTTTTGTGTTTTTTTTTTCGTAATGATTTTAAATCTAATGTTTCAATTTGATTCCATTTTCGTGTAATCCATCGGTTCGTTTTTAGCTGCTCTCTGCTTGCTGCAGCACGCGCAGGTGCAATGACCCGGATTTAATGTAGAGTCGGCTAGTTGTTGCTCGTTCACAAGCAACAACAGTCTAAAAAGAGAAAAGTTGATTCTGAGGGTCGCATCTTTCAGGAAAAATGGAGAGAGAAATACTTTTTCTGGGAAGTAGGGGGAAAACCTGTTTGTCTGATTTGTTCGCAACAAGTGGCTGTACCGAAGGAATACAATGTCAAAAGACATTACGAGACCCACGCCGACAAATACAGCCAATTCACCGGGCAACGCAGGACTGAAAAGCTAAATGAGCTTGCCTCAAACCTTCAAAAACAGCAAGCAGCTTTCTCAAAGTCTCGAGAGACACATGAAGGTTCGTTTTAATATCATACATCATCTTCAGTTCTCCTTTAATGTTAAATGCGGCTGTTTTCAAAGAGGGGTGTCTCAATATCTTTGTTGTACATTTTATTTCATGTTAGGGGCAGTGAAGGCGAGCTACATCATCGCGTGGGAGATCGCAAAAGTGTCCAAGCCATTTTCGGAGGGTGCATTCGTCAAGGATAAATACGCATCTGTTGGAATCCAATCTTTCTATCAGTCATTGCCACCAGAGTACCCAATTATCACGGCCTTTGCCGGTAAAATACTCTGTATGTTCGGGACAACATATTTATGTGAACAGGCATTTTCAGTAATGAATATTAATAAATCGAAACTGCGTAGTCGTCTGACCCATGGACATCTCAACGATGTCATGAAAATAGCAACTGCCCAGAGTCTGTCCCCCAATGTCGACAAGCTGGTAAAAAGTTAAAGACTTCTGGCTTCCACATGTAAAATGTAGCTGGTATTTCTCCCCCATGTTGCTGTGTGCTTGAGGGGGAATAAACAGGATGGGTGTGTGGAAATATATGTGGGACTTGACCAGCAAAGTTAATGTGCCATCTGTAGTTTGTTTTTATTGGTATGTTCAGTCATATTTGGCTCTTTTAAACTAATGCTACTGGATATTTAGTCACTTGACCTATTGGTGGAATTATTTACCCTGGCACTTCTTCTTTCTTTTGACTCGTTTAGGCCTACTTGCCAATCGTTTTAATTGGCCTAATTAGGCCTATGCACTGACATGTTTTTGATGTGCAAGATCAATAAATCTGATCTAAGTCATTTACAGTTTACACTTGTGTTATTTGTGTCTTAGTCCATTTCTGTCGCATTTTTTTTATAAATGTAGGCTACTTGCATGCTTAGACTGTTACATTTTCAGAGGGTAAATTGCTTTTGTCTGCCATGTTATTGTGCGCCTCATTTTGAGGCTATAGCTTTACAATTCCTTTTGGGCGTATAGGCCTTCAAAAATCATATAAAATAATGTCCTTTTGTTGAGTTAGTGTCTGGTCTTTTCAGGCCAAAAGTGTAATTCGGCCCCCAAGGTCCCACTTGAAAAAAATCTGGCCCCCTTACCAATTTCACCCTGGCACCCCTGGTTTAGACCATTATTTAACTTAAATAAGTAACATTGTGTTAAACCATATTTACACTTTTAGCTAGCAAGAACAATATTGGTTTAAACCATTCTTAAACATTGAGCTAGCAAGCACTGATATTAGCTTAAACTATTTTTGAACTACTACGATACCAGAGGTGTATTCAAATTAGCAAACGAAGGCAAGCGTTCATGAACATTTTCAGTTTTCCATGTGTTTGAGTTCACTGCAAACGTTTGCGAACACACACAAAACGTCTCACAATCTCCTGGTCAAGAGGTGGACACGCTAACCACTAGGTCAACTCGCTGTTATCACCTGGCAAGTATAGTACCAATATTAATGGAGCCCCATAGGCATAGAGTGTGGATACATAAAGAAACCCATAGAGTTGTTTTCTGATGGTTTCGGTCCTGTGCGTGCCACCATACCAGTGTTAGTAATTGCTAGTCATACACACCTCCTAGGGCGGCATGGTGGTGTAGTGGTTAGCGCTGTCGCCTCACAGCAAGAAGGTCCGGGTTCGAGCCCCGTGGCCGGCGAGGGCCTTTCTGTGTGGAGTTTGCATGTTCTCCCCGTGTCCGCGTGGGTTTCCTCCGGGTGCTCCGGTTTCCCCCACAGTCCAAAGACATGCAGGTTAGGTTAACTGGTGACTCTAAATTGAGCGTAGGTGTGAATGTGAGTGTGAATGGTTGTCTGTGTCTATGTGTCAGCCCTGTGATGACCTGGCGACTTGTCCAGGGTGTACCCCGCCTTTCGCCCGTAGTCAGCTGGGATAGGCTCCAGCTTGCCTGCAACCCTGTAGAACAGGATAAAGCGGCTAGAGATAATGAGATGAGGATAAAGCGGCTAAAGGTCATGAGATGAGATGAGACACACCGCCTAGTGGCCAGTGTTAGTAATTGCCAGTCATACACATCGCCTAGTGGCCAGTGTTAGTAATTGCCAGTCATATACACCACCTAGTGGCCAGTGTTAGTAATTGCTAGTCATACACACCGCCTAGTGGCCAGTGTTAGTAACTGCCAGTCCTAAACACCGCCTAGTGGCCAGTGTTAGTAATTACCAGTCATACACACCTCCTAGTGGCCAGTGTTAGTAATTACCAGTCCTAAACACCGCCTAGTGGCCAGTGTTAGTAATTGCCAGTCCTAAACACCTCCTAGTGGCCAGTGTTAGTAATTACCAGTCATACACACCTCCTAGTGGCCAGTGTTAGTAATTACCAGTCCTAAACACCGCCTAGTGGCCAGTGTTAGTAATTGCCAGTCCTAAACACCGCCTAGTGGCCAGTGTTAGTAATTGCCAGTCCTAAACACCGCCTAGTGGCCAGTGTTAGTAATTACCAGTCATACACACCTCCTAGTGGCCAGTGTTAGTAATTGCCAGTCCTAAACACCGCCTAGTGGCCAGTGTTAGTAATTACCAGTCATACACACCTCCTAGTGGCCAGTGTTAGTAATTACCAGTCCTAAACACCGCCTAGTGGCCAGTGTTAGTAATTGCCAGTCCTAAACACCGCCTAGTGGCCAGTGTTAGTAATTGCCAGTCCTAAACACCGCCTAGTGGCCAGTGTTAGTAATTGCCAGTCCTAAACACCG
The DNA here is from genome assembly GCF_027579695.1 of Neoarius graeffei. Lineage (NCBI taxonomy): Eukaryota > Metazoa > Chordata > Actinopteri > Siluriformes > Ariidae > Neoarius > Neoarius graeffei. The sequence continues at coordinate 96,564,633 of NC_083574.1, read as the reverse complement.
CCTAGTGGCCAGTGTTAGTAATTACCAGTCCTAAACATAAATAAACACCAGAAATAAAACAAAAGAGGCTGGCTATGATATAAGAAAATTCTACAACCCAGAAACAGATGGGAGCTCTGCTTTTAGGCAGTGTCTAAATGTATATATTACCTTAAAGAAGAACACTGTTATAGAAGCAAGTTGTTTGTTGTCATGCTATCTGTTGTCACCCAGGTGGGGCTGGGTTCCCTTTTGAGTCTGGTTCCTCTTGGGGTTTCTTCCTCGTGTCATCTGAGGGAGTTTTTCCTTGCCGCCGTCGCCACAGGCCTGCTCATTGGGGATAAATTGGGATAAGGTTGGCTCAAGTTTGGGGTCTTTAATTTTCTGTAAAGCTGTTTTGCGACAATGTCTGTTGTTAAAAGCGCAATCAAATAAATTTGACTTGAATTAAACCATTCATAATCTTTTAGTTATCAAGTATCTACACGAAAACGTCCAGCATGATAAACAATGTTGGTTGACTGTTGTTAGTTATGGTCTAAGCTTTGATCTCTGATCTCTCTTCAGTCTCATCAGAAATCGTGACAATGTTTTAAAATGATATTCACCAAGAATATGGTCCTTTATCTGTACATGAAACCATTTTCTCTCCCCGAACTCAAAGAAAAGCGTCTGAAAGAAGCTAATTTGTCAGAAGTTAATAAGGCTGGTGTGAACGTGCAGTCTTTTGTCTGGAGTTCAGTGATGTGTAGTTTTGTGCCGACTCCAGTGCACTGTGTAGATATCAGGATCATTATCCAGAATTAGCTGCTCTCTGAGATGAAACTCCACAGACCACCATATACATCATACACACGAGTGAAGACCAGTTAACACGCTCTCAGAAACACACACCCGTGCTCACATTAGTGGTTTCTAATGAGCTTGTGGTCATGGTATAAATACATAATCATTTAATAATACTGTATTAATAGTAGTTTAATAATTCCAATTTGCTTATCTTATTTCATTTTGATGGTCATCATCTGCCCAGGAAAGACCACGCTGTTGGGTTCTGGTGGTCCTTAATGGAAACCATTAAACCAATTTTCATTATGTGATGAAAAATATTCAGCAGCATCTCCTGAAGTGGTTTCTCCTCTAAAATCACAGCAATCTGCCAACGATTATAATGCGTCATTTATTAAAGTTAGACCTGTCGTACTTTTTAACCATTTATAGTTGCATTTAATATTGTGGAACGTACTGTTAGTGTTGTAGTCGAGACCATCTAAACCGAGACCAAGTCATGACCAAGACCAGAGTGTATCGAGACCAAGACAAGACCAGAACCAGACCGGTGTGGGGGAGGGGTGACTTCCGGTGACAATAATGAAAATGTCGAATGAGCAATGAGTCTTTCTTTCTCTCTTTCTTTCTTTCTTTCTTTCTTTCTTTCTTTCTCTCTTATTCTCACACTTGGTTTCTCTCTGTCATCCTCTCTCTCTCTCACACACACACACACACACACACACACACACACACTCCATCATTCTCTCTATCTCTATCTCGCACTCTCTCCATCATTCTCTCTCACTCTCTCTCTGTCATGCTGTCTATCACTGTCATTCTCTTTCACATGCTTTCTCTCATTCTCTCTCTCCCTCATTCTCTCTCTCACTATGTCATTCTGTCTCTGTCATTCTCTCTCTTTCTCCATCATTCTCTTTCTGACTCTGTATCATTCTCTCTCTCTCACACACACACACACACACACACACTCTCTCTCTCTCTCTCACTGTCATTTTCTCTCTTTCTCCATCATTCTCTCTCTCACTCTATCATTCTCTCTCACACACACACTCTTTCTCTGTCATTGTCTCTCTCACTGTCTCTCCCTCACTGTCTGTCATTTTCTCTCTTTCTCCATCATTCTCTCTCTGACTCTGTATCATTCTCTCTCTCACACACACACACTCTCTCACTGTCATTCTCTCTCTTTCTCCATCATTCTCTCTCTCACTCTCTCTCTCTGTCATTGTCTTTCTCCATCATTCTCTTTCTTGATCATTCTCTCTCTCTCTCTCTCTCTCACACACACACACACACACAGTGATCTTCATCTATCAGATATATATAATGGTTGGTTGATTTGACTAATAATATGAAGCCAATCAGTACTTCATGAGTAAATTACATGTCTAAATTGTGTGTGTGAGAAACGGAGGCTCTAATCGACAATCAGCATGCGCGCTCTTCTCAGACTCCATGCTGAGTTTTCTCATTTTGGTTTAATATGTTGGTGTTGGCAATCCCATAATTCCTAGCATTCCATTAAAGCGTTAATCGGCACGGTGGATCAGACTGACTCTCCAGCTGAGGAGCTGCACTTCATTTGTTTTGGTCGTTTCAGTTTTTCCACATACGGACTCCCGATTCTGATCCGTGGACGCCAGTCTGAGTAGTGCAGCAGGATTTAGGGATTCAAAACAAGGAGAAAGCGTTACACCCTGGACAAGTCGCCAGGTCATCACAGGGCTGACACATAGACACAGACAACCATTCACACCTACGGTCAATTTAGAGTCACCCTGCATGTCTTTGGACTGTGGGGGAAACCGGAGCACCCGGAGGAAACCCACGCAGACACGGGGAGAACATGCAAACTCTGCACAGAAAGGCCCTCGCCGGCCACGGGGCTCGAACCCGGACCTTCTTGCTGTGAGGCGACAGCGCTAACCACTACACCACTGTGCCACCCTTGTTAACCCAATTTCTAGAAAATATTTTCTTCTTTCTAGAAATTACAATTTCTTCCTTAAAATCAGCAAAATAATGTGCGGATGGAACAAATTCTAAAAATAATGAAACGCATCTAGAAATAAGATTAAATGTCTTAATAATCTCATGTTTTGTTCATTGTTTACTTTTAGCAGGAAATGCTGGATCATTTTTGACGAGCTTCATTTTTAACACCGAAGTTGGTCAATCGTGTTGTTGATTTTTTTTTCTTACGCAACCAGAAAATAATTGAAACTGAACGAGTTGTGATTCACAGAGAGTGTGTGAAATAAACGGTGTGCAGCGTGTGGACGTGGATCTGTACTGCTTCTGGAAGCCGGAGAGAGAGATGGGGAAAGAGATGGAGAGAGAGAAAGAGTGAGAGAGAGATGGGGAAGAGGGGGAGAGACAGCGAAAGAGAGAGATGTGGAAGAGGGAGGGAGAGAGAGAGATGGGGAAGAGAGAGAAACAGATGGGGAAGAGGGAGTGAGAGAAAGTGAGAGAGAGAGAGACGGAGGAGAGAGAGATGAGGAAAGAGAGAGAGAAGGGGAAGACAGACAGAGAGAAAGATGGGGAGGGGAGAGAGAGAGATGGGGAAGAGGGAGAGAGAGACGGAGAAGAGAGAGAGAGATGAGGAAAGAGAGAGAAGGGGAAGACAGACAGAGAGAAAGATGGGGAAGAGGGAGAGAGATGGAGAAGAGAGAGAGAGATGAGGAAAGAGAGAGAGAAGGGGAAGACAGACAGAGAAAGATGGAGAGGGGGAAGAAAGAGAGAGAAGGGAGAGAGAGATGGGGAAGGGGGAGAGAGAGATGGGGAAAAGAGAGAGAGAGACAGGGAAGAGGGAGGGAGAGAGAGATGGGGAAGAGAGAGAAACAAACGGGGGAGAGAGAGAAAGTGAGAAAGAGAGAGAGATGGAGAAGAGAGAGAGAGATGAGGAAGAGAGAGAGAAGGGGAAGACAGACAGAGAGAAAGATGGGGAGAGAGAGATGGGGAAGAGAGAGAGATGAGGAAAAGAGAGAGAAGGGGAAGACAGACAGAGAGAGAGATGGAGAAGAGAGAGAGAGATGAGGAAGAGAGAGAGAAGGGGAAGACAGACAGAGAGAAAGATGGGGAGAGAGAGATGGGGAAGAGAGAGAGATGAGGAAAAGAGAGAGAAGGGGAAGACAGACAGAGAGAAAGATGGGGAAGAGAGAGAGATGGGGAAGAGAGAGAAAGAGAGAGACGGAGAAAAGAGAGAGAGAAGGGGAAGACAGGCAGAGAGAAAGATGGGGAGGGGAAGAAAGAGAGAGAAGGGAGAGAGATGGGGAAAAGAGAGAGAGATGGGGAAGAGGGAGGGAGAGAGAGATGGGGAAGAGAGAGAAACAGACGGGGAAGAGGGAGAGAGAGAAAGTGAGAGAGAGAGAGAGAGAGAGAGAGATGAGGAAAGAGAGAGAGAAGGGGAAGACAGACAGAGAGAAAGATGGGGGGGAAGAAAGAGAGAAGGGAGAGAGAGAGATGGTGAAGGGGGGAGAGAGAGAGATGGGGAAAAGAGAGAGAGAGAGATGGCAGGTGAAGATTCCTGCTGTGAGATAGAAGGAGATCCTGAGCCCAGTCGAGGAGTCTTTCTGTCTCTGAACTGTTTTTGGCAGGTGGCTGTCTGGTCTGGTCTGGTCTGGTCTGGTCTGGTGTGTGTGTGTGTGTGTGTGTGTGTGCTGTACTTGGAGGCTTTCTGTCAGCACTGTCCAGTTTTTTCTGTTGCTTCAAGAGGAGACAAGAATTGCACAGAGACAGCGCAGAACACACACACACACACACACACACACAATTTTTTTCAGCTGGACTATGAAATGCATGGGTTGTCATCACATGTGCATGAATATAAACCTCTGATCTGCAGCTACACCACTGTCAAAGCTGCTGTGATAGAAAACTAATCAACACCTGAATATTCAGAATTTGACAGCACCCCATATTTTATTTTAATCCATTTGTTTTTCAGATTATATATACTTTTTCGTACTGTTGTCTACATTTTCAAAGCCAAACCCATTGTGAGATTGTAGCGCCTTTTTTCTTTTCTAATAAAGATCAGTTTGGATGCTGGAGAGTAATTTAGCGTAGAAGTATGGATGTGTCAGTTCATAATGATTCACATGGTTCTTTCTTATTTAATCTGGTTTAATATTAAAGGCAGGGTCTGTCATTTTGGAGAAAACAGAAAGAATATACTAGATTTAGAAAAATCCCACCCCTTCCCTTCAGCCCTCCGACTCCCTACACTGTCAGAAATAGGGGTACAGTAGGAGTTCATTTCTGTCCCCCAAGGTATAACCTACACTAATGTATCCCCAAGGGCTCATCATTGGACCTCAACATAACTACGGGTACCTTTTTTTTTTTAAAGATTTTTTTTGGGCTTTTTTCACCTTTATTGGATAGGACAGTGTAGAGACAGGACAGGAAATGAGCGGGAGAGAGAGACGGATCAGGAATCGAACCCGGGTCCCCGGATTTATGGTATGGCGCCTTAGCCACCTGAGCCATGATGCCCCAACTGGGTACCTTTTTAGGGACAAAAAGGTCCATATATGTTCCAAAACAGTATATAAAGTGCACAAATAAGTACCTTAGAGGGTCCTGCCTCTACAGTGACAAGCCGCTGTGTCCCCAAAGGTACAATAATGTAGTTTATTTTCTGAGAGTGTGTCTGAGAGTGCACTCTATGGCTGATAGGAAGCTTTGTAAGGTTCACCCCATGGCTTGGGTTGTAGTAAAACTCGTTACTGTAATTTCTCTGATGTTTATCAATTTTTTCATGAATATTTGTCTTGGTTTTGGAGTCTAAACTGAAGTGACAAGTGTATTAGCCAGCGTTCTACCTTTAAATAGACTTAATATTACATAATAAAGCAGCTTCCGTATATCATTCTGGATAACATAACAACGCTGTAAATACACAAACCTCTCTAATTGCTGATGACCGTCCAAAATAAACATCATCTCTGGATATCTGGATATCCCCGTCATGTTTGACGATGGGGACCTTGTTTCTTCCTCTCATGGTGGCGTATGCTCCGTTGCCGAGCACACTCATCCAGGGCAGCCACTGCCACCTTTTCTCCGTTGTATAGGAGGCGCCTCCATTTCTTGCGGTCAAGGACAGAAGACTGCCAGACATCACCCATTTGGAAGAGCTTTAGATCTTCTTTGGCACAGTCTTTCCATCGCTTGTGTGGTTGTCCTCATTTCCTGTTGCCGTTTGTGAGCTCACTGAAGAGAACTTGTTTTGGAGCACGGTGATCAGGCATGCGGCATACGTGGCCCAACCAACGTAGTCTGTTCTTTCTAATTGCCACTTCAGTAGAAACTGCCTGAGCTCTCTTTCGTGTCTCAACATTGGAAATTTTGTCCTGCCACTTGATACCTAGCAGTTGACGTAGACACATACATGTCAACCTATACGGAATGTCCGTATTTTATACGGATTTGATTCAATAAACGTAGTATACGGGCATACAAATAAAGTTATACGGATTCTTAAAAAAAAAACTTCAATATTTATTTAGAGCTATAATCAATTCCCACGATGATAAAAGCGCGCATAACATTTACAAACGTACTGTACACCACAGAAAGCACAAACAGCTAGTAAAGAGTCTTATGAAATCGCGCGTTATCTTGTGGTAGCGAGACTTCGTTCCACTTTTGATCATGCGCACACCACATTGCGAGAATCCCGCCAACCGGGAAGTAACATTTTGTTTGAAACGCGTATTTCCACCTGAGCGACTTTCGCTAGCGACTGAAAAGATTCTGAATGGGCACTCCGGCAAGATCAACACAGAGACTTGCTGTGACATGCAGCCTCGTGAGGTATTGGTGCAGACTGCTAAAAAAGCTGTCATGGAGTACAATTCAGAACATTAGAGTGACACTTTGTGTTTTTGTCAAACATTGGAGCTTTGTATTCATTCTGAAGGTTTATTGTTATTAATATTGAATAAAAAGTAACTGGGATTCGTCATTGTTAATTATCATTCAAATTTTAGATAAATTATTTTAATTTGCATCTTATAAGGATTTTATAAGGGAAATACGGATTTTGGAGGTTGGTTAAACAGGTTTGATTGACCAAAGGTTGACATGTATGTAGACACCTTTGCTGGAAATGCTCGATCTTGCGGAGGTGTCGAACATATGTTGTCCAGGTTTCACTGCCGTATAACAGAGTAGGTGTGATGACTGAATGGTACACAAGAAGTTTTGTTCTCAAGGTCATGGGCGATTGCTCTAAGACAACGAGGGAGGCTCAGCCTCCTCTAAAAATGACGAACATCGTGTAGGATGAATTGTGCTAGGCTTATGTTATAGCTGACCTTATAACATTGCTATTTCAGATCCAGAATCATAGAAATATATGTGCTCAACCCACTACGGTGCGAAATCATTCCGTTATAACTTTCCCCAGTTCGCCTAATGTGTGCGTGAGTTTTTCCCCCTCGTGACAGCGCGATGCAGCCCAGCCTCAGTGGACTTCAATGGCATTTGGGAGCTATGCGCTTTTCAATATCAAAATGCAAGACGGTTATTGGACAAATACTGCGAAAACGCCCGCCCACAGAGTCTCACGGACTCCCAGCCTCAGTGGACTTCAATGGCATTTGGGAGCTATGCGCTTTTCAATCTCAAAATGCAAGACGGTTATTGGACAAATACTGCGAAAATGCCTGCCTACGGACTCCGAGCCTCACATAGGAGGGACATGGCAGTTTCCGCGAGGAGACTGGTGATTGGTGAAAGCGGCCGGATATTTTCTTTGATTGACAGCTCGTTTCAACTATAGACAGGCAGCGGTGAATCTCAGTTCAGTCCCATGCGGATTCGCAAGTGGTGTTGTGTATTGTAAGAGATCAGCTTACATTTCGATATCATTCATTACATACGGTTTCTACCAGCTTTTTTAGTTTGTATATATTTTCATTGTAAATAAAGTGTAAATATAGTGTTGTCAAGTTTGCTATCTTAGTTCCAGAAATGTCATTTATTTGAGTGACTGAACTTGAACTTGAGGGGGCTAGTCAGCTAGCAAGAAAGCTGCGCATGGATGCCAAGCATTGTTGATTTAATTCTGGCGAAGCCATTTGCCAGTCTTCCTTTCGAGGAAAAAATTAAAATTAAAGAGCAGGGTAGACCAACGCCTCAAATTGACTTGGTGAAAAAGGTAGGGAATAATACTTGTTCCTTTCAGCTCTCCTGGTACGAGAAAGTGAATTGGCTAACAGCAAGTGACCCACATCAACAACAGTAAATAGGCTACTTTAGTAATATGTCATGGATGGAATAAAAATATAGAATCTATTTAAAATGTTTATGCTGAGTATATTATATTGGAATATATATTTTTCTGGATATGAATTAAACACTGCTACAATTTGGAAAACATTTTTAAACAAAAACACAGCCGAGAACATTTCACACTACAGACCTGGATTAAAAGTGAAGGGTTATCAAAATTGTCAATAAAACATTTCTCAGTCAAAATAAGTAAAATATAGGGAAAGTGTCATTGAATGAAATGTGTGGCACCCAGCTCTATGTTTGGCTCCCCAAGGTCAGTGCTTGTGCCTATTCCAGAACACTCTGCTGTTACTGCTGAGGTTCCTGACAAAGAGCTGCTTTCAATAATGATCAATTTTTAAACGACATGCCACAATTTTAAAATATAAAATGTTAAAATATACCCCCCCCAACACCACCATCATGTATATTGGACAGTAGGCTAATGGGCCAAAAGAACCTGTTATTTCACAGTTTGTGACGCTGCCAACAATCAGCCAGATCAGAGGCAAGAGTATGGGCAAAATTGATGTGTTTTTCTTTTTTCTTTTAAAATCTGGAAGTATCGTAACCAACCAGCCTCCCCTGTTTGAAAGACTACCAGCCGCCACTGCTCAAGGTGATGCTATTCCTGTTCCAGACCTTTGATCTAAGAGAGTAGAATGCTTGGCTAGCTTTGGACATGCGTTGACAGATCTCCTTGTCAAGCTGACAGTCATCATTCACTGTGCCGCCGAGGTAGCAAAACTTGTGTGCCACAGTTAAGTCCTGTATTTGAACAATATTAAACATCATCTAATCTCATTATCTCTAGCCGCTTTATCCTTCTACAGGGTCGCAGGCAAGCTGGAGCCTATCCCAGCTGACTACGGGTGAAAGGCAGGGTACACCCTGGACAAGTCGCCAGGTCATCACAGGGCTGACACATAGACACAGACAACCATTCACACTCACATTCACACCTACGCTCAATTTAGAGTCACCAGTTAACCTAACCTGCATGTCTTTGGACTGTGGGGGAAACCGGAGCACCCGGAGGAAACCCACGCGGACACGGGGAGAACATGCAAACTCCGCACAGAAAGGCCCTCACCGGCCATGGGGCTCGAAACCGGGCCTTCTTACTGTGAGGCGACAGTGCTAACCACTACACCACCGTGCCGCCCTTCCTAAGGATTATTATTGTTATTATCATTACTACTCTCCTTATTATTATAATTTTTTTTCTTCAAGTGAAGGATAGAGGCTTGGCCCCGGGTACATCCGGAGGACTCCAGAGCGCCCCCACATGTCATTGAGACTTTTGCCCAGTATATAGTTTCACCTATCCTTGTCAAATTTGGTAGATGTGTGGCATGGCCCAAGACGAACAAAATTGTAATGTACAATGTATTAGCCATACTCAACAGGAAGTGAGTTATTTTTGGTTTTGTGCATTTTGACACGTTACATTTTGACATTTTCCTCCTCGGCAGTTTGTTGGATTCATGCCAGATTTGGTATATCAAAGGTGCTCAGGTCCTTCATTGCTGCTTGTGGCTATATTTGTCATAGCATTTGATTTATTCATTGCTGTCAGGATGTAAAGAGAATTTCAAGAAATATAACAAAAAATACCTCTCAAAAAATTACCTATTCTACCTTTAAGGTGGCAGCACGGTGGTGTAGTGGTTAGCACTGTCGCCTCACAGCAAGAAGGTTCTGGGTTTGAGCCCAGTGGCTGACAGGGGCCTTTCTGTGTGGAAGGGCACTAGACACTGTGTGTTGTCTGCGTGGGTTTCCTCCGGGTGCTCTGGTTTCCCCCACAGTCCAAAGACATGCAGGTTAGGCTAATTGGCACCCTAAATTGACCGTAGGTGTGAATGTGAATGGTTGTTTGTCTCTATGTGTCAGCCCTGTGATGATCTGGTGACTTGTCCAGGGTGTACCCCGCCTCTTGCCCAGATAGGCTGTTTATACTGAATACTTTCATATTCAGTCACACAACAGGAAGAGTAAAAAAGATAATCACATCTAATGAAACTGAGTAAAAGCTGAGCGACTCTGAGAGCAATTACAGCGATGAGGAACAGAAATGCTCTGTAGGTTTAAATCCACAGCCTACATCATGAGGAGCATGAAAATGCAAGGTCTCTTCTGTGTACTGTGCAAAAATCATCATCTCAAAAGCCTGCCTTGGATGACTACGACACAGGAGCAGCAGAATTACAGCTCTAGTGAAACTTTTCATTTGTCTGTTTTATAACGAGCTTTAATGAGGCCCAGCAGCCTGCTTCTCCTCGCCATCGTGTTGTCTTCATTACCGCCCGTGTTTCAGATGATGTGTTTATACAGCCGAAAGACATATCTTCGCAAGGCTGCTGTTCTGTAGGATGGTTGTAAGCTAGAAAAAAAGAAGTTCTCTGACACTGGAATTACTTTTCCCAACTTATTTTGTAAAACCTTGAAATTCATTTCCAGTTATAATCGAAGGCATCTTGTAACAGCCCTCAACTCAGCACTCGGAGAGCGCAGACTTTCACCAAGGACAACAGCCGATTTTTATATGATATGCAAATCTGCAACTGTGACCACTTCATATATCTGGATATATTTCCAAAACTATTAGAATTATGTTCCGATATGTGCATCCTAGAAGATTAGTGTTACCCGTGAAAATGGATTGTGATATGGAGTCATCGTGTTTCTACACTGGTTATGTCTTTCACTACTGCACTTTATTGCCATCTACTGCATTTTAAGATGCATGGCTGTTAAATGCTGTATCTTGCAATGTTAGTCAAGTGAAAATAAATTTGCAGATCCACCCCATGACTCCCCATGACCAAAAGTTCACCGGTTCGATTCCCTGGACCAGCAGGAATGCCCTTGAGCAAGGCACCTAACCCCCAGCTGCTCCTCAGGCTGTTCTGGGTATGTTGTATGTCGCTCTGGATAAGAGCATCTGCTGAATGTCTGTAATGTAATTTATCCACTCCAAAATTGAGTGGGTTCTTCCTTGACCCAAGCTTCACCCTTCCACCAAGTTTCATGGAAATCAGGTTGGTGGGTTTTGTGCAATCCTGTTTACAATTAGACAAATAACCATACAAACCAACGGCACTGAAAACATACAGTAATAAAATAAAATTACATTAAAATAAAACGAGACCGTCAATGACAACGTAGCTCACTCCGGCCCTGTCTAGTCCAGAAGGAATGATCTAAAGTGGGCCACCTCATGCAATAAATGCTGCAAGCTATATACACTATATACAAGCTATATATAGAAGCGATATCCATCCTAGGAATACCGACCTATTTGCCAGAAAGAATCCAAAACGGCGAGGAATTGACCGAGAAGAAGCGATTTTTGTTGAACTGCTTAAGGCATTAAGGCTTAATTAGTCCATAACTTCATTAATAATTGTAATTAAGCAAATTTGGGTAGAAGCTATATGCACCCCAGGCAGACCTACCTTCCTGCCAAAAAGAATAAAAATTGGTGAAGAATTGAGAGAGAAGAAGTGATTTTCATGAAATGTGGACGACGCCCAATGGACAACACATGATGGCATAAACTCATCACCTGTCAGCCGGATTAGCTAATAATGATTACCTTAGACTAGCATTAAGTAAGTCAAGAAGTGACAAGTTGGGGGGGGGGGGGGTTAGTTTTTTGTTTTGGTTTTTTTTTTGGATCAACTGGATATCGAACATGTCTTGCTATACTATAATACTTATTTTTGGCTATTGTTTTTATTTTTGTCCATTTACAGCTTCTGTATTATCTGAAACCTCTGAAGCAACACTGAAAGAAAGCTTTAAGCTCCGCCCACTTCACAATCACATCACGTCATATATCCCTACAAAACTCATTTCCTGCTCGATACGTCAGTGTGTTATGACGATGTACACATCAAGTTCCTTTATAAACCCTATAAATCAGACATTATGTCGTGTCACTCTATTGATCCTGGCTAGAAAAAAGCGAGGCTGGTGAGCGAGTGACTGTTTATAGCTGCTATAATGTATGTCAGAACAGGAACTTACATTTCCTGGACGTTCCACATCATTAAATGTACCAAGAAAGGAAGTATAATGTGTCATTCTTTAATTAATAAATAAATAGTGTAATCATTGGCAGATCGCTGTGGTGTAAGAGGAATAAAACACTTCAGGATGTTCGGTTGTAGGAAAATAATCAGCGTTTGGGTGATATCAGTTTCTCTGCGTCATTGATTGTTTTACTATAACACCATGACACTGAGAGTTCGATTTCTCATCCGTGTTATTAAGTTTAACATGGATGAACTCAGGCCTGGCTGAAAATAAATATTGGCACCTGTAAGACATGATTAAAAGGTGTTTGTTGAGATATTATTCAGCTTATTATTGAGAAAAATATATGAATATATTAGTCATTGCTTTGTAAAAGTTAATAATGCTGTATTGATGGTAAAGTTTATGATTTGTAAATGTAACACACACACACACACAAAGTAAGCAAATCTGCATAATAGACTCTAAATCACACACGTAAACATAAGCAGCTGCTAAAATAATGAATCTTTCTGCACTGTTTGTGCTGCGGAAGTCAGAACGTGTTTGGAACTGCAACCGTTAAAACGCTGCGGCACACAAATCACTGTGTCTAATCACCTTATAGCAACTCAGCAGGTAATTACAGTACGACAGCTATTATTTTCCCTCTAAAGGTGAGGGAACATTAGCTGATGAGCTGTTAAGGGAAATTTGGAAAACAAATCCTGTACATTTATGTTTCAGTTCTGCTCATTACAGCGTTGTCATTAGCATTATCGCTATCAGCATTAGCATTATGCTGGCAGGAAGAAAGGCTCAGGTTTTGACAGCCACAAAACCTCGGAATAAATAGCTTGAAGTGGATTTGTTTTCACTTTTTTTTTAACCAAGAACAAGCATCACTCGTGATCTAGAGCTTTCTTTCTCTCTCTGTCTCTCTCTCTTTCTCTGTCTCTCCAGCTCGTGATGTGTGTGTGATTCTGAAAAGGTGAAAGCAGCTGTACACACTCACCGTCCTGCACAGATGGAGACACAGAGAGCTAAAGATGAAGCTCTCAGGAGAGGAACCAGAGATAAAGAAGAAGAACTCTGAGAACTCCCTGTGAGAGCGAAACCCGAGCTCAGGATCGAACATCATGACTCGAGAGAAGTTCAACACTGATCTCTGTTCATTTTGGGTTGCATGTTTGAAACAAGAGCGGACTTCGAAAACATTTTGTTTCCGCTCCTTTTTTAATTGGAGGAATGATTTATTTTTTTAAAAATAGACCTTGTGAAGGTCTTATACGAGGGTAAGTCAAAAAGTTCTAAGACAGATGTTATAATTTCAAAAGGTGTGAAAGACATCCCCCAGAATTCTACAAAGAAGGAATTCTCCGATGGAAACGCTGCTTGCAGAAGTGTTTAGACTTAAATGGAGGATATGTCGAGAAATAACTTTATTTTCATAAATAAAGATTTTTTTCAATTTGTCTTAGAACTTTTTGACTTACCCTCATATATACGATAGCATATTAGAGCCATTGCAGGTTAAAAAAAAACAGAGCTGGGTGGAGGGGTTAATATTCTGAGGGAGAAAAAAACATCAGAGATTTTGAAAAAAAAAAAGTCAGAAATTCTAAGATTAAGTGTCACAAATGTATGAGAAAATAATGATCATGCTTCCTGGCTGCAGTGCATTCTGAGAAATGTAGTCAAAAATCTCTTAGCGCTTTAGACAAATAGAATAGACGAATAGAATGTCTTTATTGTCACTGCACAAATGTAGAATTAAATTTAGTTCATCATGAAATTTAGTTCATCATAGGAGAGCAATATTCTTTTATATTGTGTCTGTAGTGTGATGATGTTGATCAAACCTTGCAAAGAGAAGCAATCGAGTTCCTAGACCAAAAAAAACCACACAATTTTTCCAGGTTTTTTTAAGAGCCTGAGCACCGGAGGTTCTTCAGGATTCTTTTATTATTATTATTATTATTATTCTCATCTCATTATCTCTAGCCGCTTTATCCTTCTGCAGGGTCGCAGGCAAGCTGGAGCCTATCCCAGCTGACTACGGGCGAAAGGCGGGGTACACCCTGGACAAGTCGCCAGGTCATCACAGGGCTGACACATAGACACAGACAACCATTCACACTCACATTCACACCTACGGTCAATTTAGAGTCACCAGTTAACCTAACCTGCATGTCTTTGGACTGTGGGGGAAACCGGAGCACCCGGAGGAAACCCACGCGGACACGGGGAGAACATGCAAACTCCACACAGAAAGGCCCTCGCCGGCCACGGGGCTCGAACCCAGGACCTTCTTGCTGTGAGGTGACAGCGCTAACCACTACACCACCGTGCCGCCCCTATTATTATTATTATTATTATTATTATTTTTGTTATTTTCAAGACTTGGCCATTTTTGAGGTGGTTCCCATGGGTGAAAACTCATGAAATTTGGTACACACATCAGTTCTAGCCACTGCTACTCAGGGATAGAGGCTTGGTCCCGGGTGTGTCCAGGGGACTCCAGAGCGCCCCCACATGTCATTGAGACATTTGCCCGGTATATAGTTTCACTTATCCATGTCAAATTTGGTAGGTGTGTGGGGTGCCCCAAGATGAACAAAATTGTAATGTACATTGTATCAGCCATACTCAACAGGAAGTGAGTTATTTTTGGTTTTGACGTTCTCCTCCGAGGCAGTTTGTTGAATTCATGCCAGATTTGGTATCCCGGAGGTGCTCGGGTCCTTTATCGCCACTTGCAGCTATATTTTTTGTTTGTTTCTCACAAATTTGAAACTTTTTAATCTCAGAAACTGAGAGTGTCTGAGACTAGAGGTGCATATTGAGCCTGGGATCCTGAATTGCAGACATGAGCAAACGTTCAGATACGAAGATCACGTGAGCTAACATGAACGTGTCGCGCTGTGTGGTGTATTTAAAGCGTTCACTCACTCATCTTTAGTAACTGCCTGGTCAGGGTTTTGGTGGTTTAAATTAGGATAATAGTTTGTTTACGCTCACCAGCCACTTTTTTAGGAACACCCATCCATCCACCTGCTGGTTGATGCCATTCTCTAATCAGCCGATACCTCGACAGCAGCATGATGCATCAAATTACGCAGATACTAATCAAGAGCTTAAGTTAATGTTCACAATGTCCAAACATCAGAACGGGAAAAATTGTGATCTCACAGTGAAGTGTGACTTTCTTTCACTGTGGCATGGGTGCTGGTTTGAGCCAGATGAGAATTTTTGGTTTGAGTGTTTCAGAAACTGCTGATCTCCTGGGATTTTCACACACAGCACTCTCTAAAGTTTACACAGAATGGTGCGAAAAACAAAAAACATCAAGTGAGTGAGCGACAGTTAAACGCCTTGATGATGAGAAGTCAGAGGAAAATGGACAGACTGGAGGTGGTTTGAGCTTTTTTGCCAGGAAGGATATAGTAACTCACATAATCACTCTTTACAACCGTGGTGAGCAGAAAAGCATCTCCACATGCAACAGCAGAAGAACACATTGGGTTCCGCTCCTGTGAAGAACAGGGATCTTAGAATCAAGAACAAGTTCCTATTAAAGTGGCCGGTGAGTGTATATTCTTTGTGAAAGACAACCAAGTAAATGTGTTAGAAAATATCAGAAAAATAATAATTGTATGAGCGGGATAAAACAAAAAATACGCACACACATCTGTAGTTCACACCGATGATGAACTGGAGTGATGTAGCTGAGAAGGAGGAACTGCCAGAGCCAGGATCAACATCATGGTGATGTTTGTACACCTGCACTTCTTCAGCGTTTATCAGCATTACAAGGTGCATGTGGTTTAGGCCACACCCACTACAGGTTTAAATCCCAATCTAGCAAATCTAAACCTTTATATTCTTCACATTATTTACAGTGTGGCAAAAAAGTATTTAGTCAGCCACCAATTGTGCAAGTTCTCCCACTTAAAAAGATGAGAGAGGCCTGTAATTTTCATCATAGGTACACTTCAACTATGAGAGACAAAATGGGGGGAAAGAATCCAGGAAATCACATTGTAGGATTTTTAATGAATTAATTGGTAAATTCCTCGGTAAAATAAGTATTTGGTCACCTACAAACAAGCAAGATTTCTGGCTCTCACAGACCTGTAACTTCTTCTTTAAGAGGCTCCTCTGTCCTCCACTCGTTACCTGTATTAATGGCACCTGTTTGAACTCGTTATCAGTATAAAAGACACCTGTCCACAACCTCAAACAGTCACACTCCAAACTCCACTATGGCCAAGACCAAAGAGCTGTCAAAGGACACCAGAAACAAAATTGTAGACCTGCACCAGGCTGGGAAGACTGAATCTGCAATAGGTAAGCAGCTTGGTGTGAAGAAATCAACTGTAGGAGCAATGGAAGACATACAAGACCACTGGAAAATGGAAGACATACAAGACCACTGATAATCTCCCTCGATCTGGGGCTCCACGCAAGATCTCACCCCGTGGGGTCAAAATGATCACACGAACGGTGAGCAAAAATCCCAGAACCACATGGGGGGACCTAGTGAATGACCTGCAGAGAGCTGGGACCAAAGTAACAAAGGCTACCATCAGTAACACACTATGCCACCAGGGACTCAAATCCTGCAGTGCCAGACGTGTCCCCCTGCTTAAGCCAGTACATGTCCAGGCCCATCTGAAGTTTGCTAGAGAGCATTTGGATGATCCAGAAGAGGATTGGGAGAATGTCATATGGTCAGATGAAACCAAAATAGAACTTTTTGGTAAAAACTCAACTCGTCGTGTTTGGAGGAGAAAGAATGCTGAGTTGCATCCAAAGAACACCATACCTACTGTGAAGCATGGGGGTGGAAACATCATGCTTTGGGGCTGTTTTTCTGCAAAGGGACCAGGACGACTGATCCGTGTAAAGGAAGGAATGAATGGTGCCATGTATCGTGAGATTTTGAGTGAAAACCTCCTTCCATCAGCAAGGGCATTGAAGATGAAACGTGGCTGGGTCTTTCAGCATGACAATGATCCCATACACACCGCCCGGGCAACGAAGGAGTGGCTTCGTAAGAAGCATTTCAAGGTCCTGGAGTGGCCTAGCCAGTCTCCAGATCTCAACCCCATAGAAAATCTTTGGAGGGAGTTGAAAGTCCGTGTTGCCCAGCGACAGCCCCAAAACGTCACTGCTCTAGAGGAGATCTGCATGGAGGAATGGGCCAAAATACCAGCAACAGTGTGTGAAAACCTTGTGAAGACTTACAGAAAACGTTTGACCTCTGTCATTGCCAACAAAGGGTATATAACAAAGTATTGAGATGAACTTTTGTTATTGACCAAATACTTATTTTCCACCATAATTTGCAAATAAATTCTTTAAAAATCAGACAATGTGATTTTCTGGATTTTTTTTTCTCATTCTGTCTCTCATAGTTGAAGTGTACCTATGATGAAAATTACAGGCCTCTCTCATCTTTTTAAGTGGGAGAACTTGCACAATTGGTGACTGACTAAATACTTTTTTGCCCCACTGTATATCACTCATTATCTGATGCACTGAGCTCACTTTATGTCATGAACCTTTAATCGCAGGTTTTATACTTCGCTCTGGAAGAAAGCATCTGGAAATTAATAAATAAATGCAAATGTCACTTTGAATATTCAATATTTCATTTGAAATTCATAATCACAATTAAATCATTCAAACATTTACATCATAATTACCTTAATAGCATCAGAGATTTTAACATTTGTCACTCTCTCTTGCATTCTGTAACCTTGCTCTGTGTGTGTGTGTGTGTGTGTGTGTGTGTGTGTGTGTGTGTGTGTGTGTTCAGTGCCAGTGTGAGCTCATTACCATTTAGTGCCATGTTGGCTGTATGCTAATGAGCTCCATAATATTCTGTTTAAATTGGATTGGAAAGCAGGTGAGTTCCAGTGAAAATATCTAACAGATGGAATAGAGGTCACACACACACACACACACACACACACACTAAAGTATTAGCTAGGTATATTTCCTGCTTGAAAAACAAAATATTTTTGGTGTAATTATTATTTTAAGAATCATTTTCTTTCATGGGTGGTGTAGTGGTTAGCACTGTTACCTCACAGCAAGAAGGTCCGGGTTCGAGCCCCGTGGCCGGCGAGGGCCTTTCTGTGTGGAGTTTGCATGTTCTCCCCGTGTCCGCGTGGGTTTCCTCCGGGTGTTCCGGTTTCCCCCACAGTCCAAAGACATGCAGGTTAGGTTAACTGGTGACTCTAAATTGAGCGTAGGTGTGAATGTGAGTGTGAATGGTTGTCTGTGTCTATGTGTCAGCCCTGTGATGACCTGGCGACTTGTCCAGGGTGTACCCCGCCTTTCGCCCGTAGTCAGCTGGGATAGGCTCCAGCTTGCCTGCGACCCTGTAGAACAGGATAAAGCGCCTAGAGATAATGAGATGAGATTTTCTTTCACCCTCCGACTTCAACATTAAAACAGTCGTCTCTGTAAACGCCATTTAAAAAATAACAATTCTGAGCTTTTAGACTCTCAGTAATCACATCTCCTGATGGAAATATAGACCATGGTTATCACTGATCAATAAATTTCCAGATAACGTGGCAGAGTTTATAGACATTTATCAAATCGTGGTCAGTGTTGGAGTGAGAGGAGGCAGTGGGAGAGGAACAAGTTCTGAGAACAAGGAAGTGTGTTGGAGAGAGTGTGTTTATTTTAGTGCAGCACTTTTGAGAACAATAAACGAGAAAATGATCACTCCAGTGTTGTGTGTGAGAGAGCATGCAAGCTGAAGATCAATGAGACCATGTGTAAATGTGAGACATGCACCCTGTTTCCAGTCACAGTCTCATCTCCCATCTCATTATCTCTAGCCGCTTTATCCTGTTCTACAGGGTCGCAGGCAAGCTGGAGCCTATCCCAGCTGACTACGGGCGAAAGGCGGGGTACACCCTGGACAAGTCGCCAGGTCATCACAGGGCTGACACATAGACACAGACAACCATTCACACTCACACCTACGGTCAATTTAGAGTCACCAGTTAACCTAACCTGCATGTCTTTGGATTGTGGGGGAAACCGGAGCACACGGAGGAAACCCACGCGGACACGGGGAGAACATGCAAACTCCACACAGAAAGGCCCTTGCCGGCCCCGGGGCTCCCGGGGCTCGAACCCAGGACCTTCTTGCTGTGAGGCGACAGCGCTAACCACTACACCACCGTGCCGCCCCCCAGTCACAGTCAAACCCATATATTTTCCATTATCATTACATTACAGGCACTTAGCAGATGCTCTTATCTAGAGCAACATACAACATATCCAGAGCAGCCTGGGGAGCAATTGGGGGTTAGGTGCCTTGCTCAAGGGCACTTCAGCCATTCCTGCTGGTCCAGGGAATTGAACCAGCAACCTTCTGGTCCCAAAGCTGCTCCTTGAACCATTAGGCTATGACTTCCCCATTATCATGCTGTAATGGTGTCCTGTGTGAAGAGGAGCAAACTAATAAAGTCAAAACGTTAATCTATCCCCCTGTTAACCTTCTAACATTTACAGTACTCTTTTGTCATGGCTCCACTGGGAATCGTAACCATAGTTACCATTTACATGTTGTGACGGTGGTGATGTAAATGATAATGTCACAATCCTGCGACAGCACTCGTCCTGCCTCAGTGTAAAATGACTCAAAACTACAAAGCAAAGAAAACATCAGGCTGGAAAATGGAACAACACCAAAATCAAAGAACTGTTGGCCCCTCGCGCTCGTCAGATATCTGGTATCTTACCTGTTACCTGAGTGCCAAGTAGCACATAAGGCCTCCACAGAGTTCCTCCACTTCTTCCTGTCCACTCAAACCTCATCCCTTAGGATGAGTGGCCAATGTGTCCCTGAAATTCAATGGGTTTCCTCTGCTTCTATAATGTTTTTGAGGGTTTTTTTTTTTACAGGAGTGGGTTATCAGCCCTCTGCCCAACCTCCAACCTGGAGGACCAGGGGATCACTTTTGTCTGGTCCCTACCCTTCGACCTGTTCGGCATGGGTGTCCCTGCCAGGAGCCTTAAGAATCTGGCCAGCATAGTCCTAGGGGTCACTGGAACACACAAAGTGGTGATCCCAACGGTACGGGTCAGATATCTGGTGGTGTTGCTAATGGGTTAATATTGATTATTGAGAGATTGGGCTTTACACAATAACAGACTTGCCAACCTCCAGAGAATGAGAAGCAGTAGATCGGATTGTGTAATACCATTGTGCCCTTCTTGGGGGGTCCGAGGGCATGCTCCTCCAGAAAATTTTGAAATAAATGGTGTAAAATGGTGCATTCTCCTACATTCTGAGCCACATTTGAAGAAAATTGATTGAGAAATTGATCGGACCAACATACTTCTTCACAAGATGCTGCTTCTCACCTTGCCTCGATGCTTTGATGCTGGATGATCTGACGACCAAGTCACCTTGAACTTCTTGTCATGGTGAATCTTTTTTTTCTTCAGAGTTTTCATTGTTCGTGATCACCAGAGTGTGTTTGGTTTTTATTGGTGTGATTTGTTGTAATGTGAGCTCATTAGTGATTGGCCAGAACCATAATGAGAACCAATGGAATGGCACGATACAATTTAGATTCAACATCATTATCATTATATGTCTGTGAAGGTTCTCAGTCATCCAGGTCATCATAAACCCTAGGTGCTAAAGAAGGCAACTGGACTTGCTTGAAATCCTTGAAGATGTTTCACCTCTCATCCGAAAGGCTTCTTCAGTTCTGTCTGACTAGTGGGGAGTTCCAGGCCCTGTCTACATGGCAACGGATTCAGGTGAATCTGATAAAATTGTTTATCATTTCGGCCTGGCGTCCACACGGCACCGGCGTTTTGGGTGCCCCAAAACGAAATCTTTTGAGAACGGGTTCCAGAGTGGAAAAATCTGGCAACGGCGCCGTTGTGAAGTCGTCTGGATGAGTAGAACGGATTTGTTTATGATGACGTCACAACCACATGACTGTCAGTGCTTCACGCCGGGTAGAAGTGTAACAAACTCGATGCGAGTTGTCAACAAATCTTATAACTTGGTTCATGAAACGCGCTTACAAAATATTTTCACTGCTTTCCAAAAACAATCCCGCCAGCAAAAATAGGGGGAAAAAAGGAGCGATCTCACCTCTTCAGATGTTGGTTTAAGTCCGACAATACATTCCTCAAAAAGGACGTAGAAGAACAAAGTAATCCATCAATGTGTAGCATTCAATTTATTCCGGACCATTAAAGAATTCTGGAGGATATCAGAATGTTGGCGTACCGGCTTCCATCTACCCCCATTCATTCCTCTTTCCACGTCTTTTGTTTTACGCTACTGATTAATAATCAAAACTTTATGTGGCTGATGCTACAGAAGAAGGGGTTTATGCGCATGCGTCTACTTCTTCTATTGTTCTGATGTCTCTGATGGGACCGTCTTACAGCGCACGTAGTGGTGTGGCATGTGTATTGCATCGTTTTCAGCAAGCGTTGCGTTGCCATATGTACCTGATATTTTACTGATCCGTTGCCCATGTGGACGCGATATTTAAAAAAAAAAATCTCGTTGCCATTGTCGTGTGGATGTAGCCACAGGTATTTATCCTCTAGTGGATCAAAAACAACCCTAAGGAGAGTCATTGAGGTTACATGGGTCATTGGGTCATCCTGTAGGTGTTAGGGTCACTGGAGGCCGGGTGTGAATGGTGTTAGCGGCCTAGAGGGTTGTTAGGGTGATCTGTGGGTTGTTGTCTCTCTCTGCCATCATGTGAGTCGTTGAAGTCAGCTGAGTCTTGGTGTGGATGTGTATTCAGTTTTCTGGGAAGTGTGCCAAGGACTGCATTGTAGGTGGCTGATAAGTGGTGTCTCAGACCACCTCCTCTGTTCAGTGATGGTCATTCCAGGTTGACAAAGATGGCTTCTTTTACTTCTCTTTCAAACCATCAGTCTTCTCTGGCTAGAATGCATACATTGCAGTCCTGAAACGAGTGTCCTTTGTTATTGAGATGAAGATAGACTGCAGAGTCCTGGCCTGAGGCTCTCCTGTGTTGAGCCATGCACCTGTGAAGCGGTTGTTTCATTTCCCCAATGTACAGATCTGTGCATTCCTCACTGCATTGAATTGCGTACACTACGCTGTCTGGGTATTCTGTCCTTAGGGTGGACCGATTTCTGCCTCTGAGTGTTGCGGGGTCTGAAGTGTACAGGGATGCTGTGTTTGTAGAAGATCCTCCTGAGTTTCTCAGATAGTCCAGAAATGTCGGGAATGACAACATTCTTGCGTTTGTTGTGGCTTTCTTCCCTGTCCGTTATGTTTCTTTTTCTGGTCTTGATGAAAGCCCAGTTGGGATACCTGCACTTCTGAAGTGCTTCCTTGATGTGTTTTTGCTCCTTCTCTTTTGTGGGTGAAGTTGTGGGAATGGGGGGTAAAATTGAGAAAATAAGAGGAGGTAATGAAAGGGGGGGAAGTCAGGAGATACTTTTCTTGGGGCAAATTTGATCGGATACGACGGTTTAACACATAAACCAAATACACGCGATGTGAGTGGTAAGATGGTGGTAAGATGGCAGCCAGATGGCTTCACTCTGACGAGCCTATGAGCTCTCCAGATTTTATATAGAGCTCAGTGTTCACGCTCTGTCACGTTTTGTTAAACACAGTCAGTCAGGTGGAAATATATGATATCCGTTCCTTCTACATCCATTATGGAAGACTGAGCAGGAATGAAAATTTATCTATTCCATGTTGTTTTTATCTCATACCATAACAGGTTTCGTGTGTAAAAGAGGCTAGGGAGAAAGAGACTGAAGTTTGTGTGTAAGAACGAGAGTGTGTGTATGTGTGTACTGGCATGTAGTAGATAGATGACAGACGCTTGTCCACTTAGCAGTGATAAAGCAGCCGACTGAGTGAAGAAGCCGGACTTAAAATCATTTACGGTGTATAAACTAATGTCTGCTTTTCCCCCCAAACTCCACTCACCTTTATCAATAAAACAATCAAGTTTCAATGATTTTTGTTTGTTTGTGGCTCATTAATACTGTTTTGCGCCCATAATTTTAAAATATAAAAATAGATTTCGAGACAGATTTATTTCAAGGAAAAAATATGTCATACAATTATTGATTTTGACAAACAAAGTGGTGATATCTGATATTACAAGAGAAAAAAAATCACAATATTTCATGAACATACTGTAAATTCACAATAGTTTGAGGGGGGAAAGGTCAGAATAGTTGTATTACATCTATTCTCAAAATCTTGTAATTTTTACTTGACTTTTTTTTTTTAACAATAGCCCTAAAATGCCGTTGTAGTCTCACTGAGTCAGTGCATCAACATTTTCCATGTTTAATTTATAAATATTTATTTATCAGACAGAATCTGAAGCCTGGAGCAGAGAGCTGAGTATTCAAGGGTTTAAAACGCTCCTCATCACCAGTGAAATATTCACTCTCAGTCGTGACCAGTTTCTTATCTGATATGTTACTAAGAAACTGCAAAGAAGCATAAACTCTTCAGTCCTGAAGATGTCAGAAAGTTCCAGCTTCACCTCTGACTGTTAAAGTGCATATCACGGGTAAATTCAGGAGCGAGATCAATGTAATTCTCCTATTTTATATTAAACTTTGGTCAAATACCTGTCACATTTTGCACAATTTTTTTTACCTTGCGCAATACCAGAAAAATTCCATTGAAATCAAGCCGTTTGAGGCAAACTGGTCCGCCTCTGAAAAAACTTGGCATTTGGATTTCCCGGCAAACATCGATTTTCATGACGTCGCGGGCGGGACGCCTCCTTCTGAATCCTACGTCAGCACTGGTTTGTTTATGAGAAAACGACCTGGTGGTTTTCTGCAAATTTCTTCAACGTTATCACGTAATTATTAAAATGGTTAACAGATGTATCGTAGGAGGGTGTAGCAACACCAATCTTGATGGGATTAGTACTCATCGTTTCCCAAAAGACCGGACAACGAGAGAGAAATGGGAGCGCTTCGTGCGAGGCACCCGGAAAAACTGGCTACATGCTACAGACTACAGCGTTATTTGCGGTGCTCACTTCACAAGGCCCGACGACTTTGAGAACTATCTGCAGTGAGAAATGGGCTTCAAGAAGCAACTTGATCTGAAAAAAGACGCAGTTCCATCTGTCAGAATGCCCAAAGCAACACCGTCTCCATCTGTGTCAGCGTCACCAAAGGAGCCAGCCGTGTTCGTCTCCCCTGACAGAAAGCGAAGCGCCGCATCCACCGAGGCCCTCGAAGCCGAGGACCAAGCAGATCCGAGAAAAAGACCAAGAACATCGGCAATTCACAAGTTGACTGTTGCCAGGGTAAGAAATAATTCTGACATCTCATTATATTCTTCATCCAAAGGTGAAGTAACATTGCGCTCAGGTGACAATTCCATATTTCAGTGCAAAATCGCTCGCTGCTAAACTTGGTCTACACAGGCTGTGCACTGAAACCGTGCAAGCTCTCGCAGCCTGCTGGCGCTTCCGCAGGTGACGTCACGAATCTGGCTCCAGACTCCCTTGGGATTTTTCCAGACGCGTTTTGTTATTTTATTTTTTTCTGCTGTAGACAGATGGCCTTGTGCAAAATTACCCTTCTGGATGAGTGTGTAAAGGGACATTCTTTCATATAAAAAAAAATGAAATTGGTCCAGGATATGCACTTTAAAATGCTAACGCTGGAGACTCCTTCCAGAAATATTACAGAAAACTTCATCACATCATCGATTATAAGTTTAAATAAGAATGCACACCAATGGAACTTCCCCCGGTGAACTAACTGTCACTGAAGAAATCACGAATTGCAAGTTGAAGATAAAGTAATTACAAGCTCTTCATCTTCATCTTTAAAGACTCATGGAAATTTCACGGTCCGTGTTTTTCGCTCAGTTTTGTTAAATCTGAACTGGGTGCTTAGGTAATTGTTTGGTTTTGGAAGATGATTCACAGATTGTGTAATCTTGTTTCAGGAAAATATCTAAAATCAGTTCTAGATGTGAGGATGATGATGTTGGACTGCACTGTTCTCCACAACTTTACCAGCTTTAACACTTTATTTGCGGCGTTTTTTTTTTTTTTTTTTACTTTTCCTGTGACTCTTAATGACTGAATGATTAATCAGCTTCAAGTTTTCATTCATCTCACATACTTTATCTTCATCCTCACTTCTTCAGTGACTGCTCCATCCTGAACACGGTGGCTCTCTGTCGCCCTCTTGTGCCTGAAATAAGCTACAACAATATTTTTTCATAAAGGAAATTTAGCTTTCTTCCTTCCAACATCCGTCTCTTGACCAAACATCAGCTTTTATCAGAACAGCACCAGATTCTGAGACGCTCTCCTTCGAACCGGTTAATACACTGACACAGAGGAAAATAATCAACGACAAGGTGGTGTGATGAAGCAGAAGCCTGGCTGAAGTTGATTATTTTCCTATAACAACATGTCCCAAAGTGTTTAATTCATCTTATTCGTCAGCAATTTGATTACAAATGTTATTTATTAGGGCGGCACGGTGGTGTAGTGGTTAGCGCTGTCGCCTCACAGCAAGAAGGTCCGGGTTCGAGCCCTGTGGCCGCCGAGGACCTTTCTGTGCGGAGTTTGCATGTTCTCCCCGTGTCCGCGTGGGTTTCCTCCGGGTGCTCCGGTTTCCCCCACAGTCCAAAGACATGCAGGTTAGGTTAACTGGTGACTCTAAATTGAGCGTAGGTGTGAATGTGAGTGTGAATGGTTGTCTGTGTCTATGTGTCAGCCCTGTGATGACCTGGCGACTTGTCCAGGGTGTACCCCGCCTTTCGCCCGTAGTCAGCTGGGATAGGCTCCAGCTTGCCTGCGACCCTGTAGAACAGGATAAAGCGGCTAGAGATGAGATGAGATAATGTGTTCCAGCTTTCTTTGTGCCACTGCTAGCATCTCCATTTGGGCATTTGTTAGGGCCCAAGTTTTGCTATCACAGGTAGGATGTATTCGTTTAGGCAGCAAATGAATGAATAAATATTGCAGTTAGTAAGAAGAAAAATATATGCCTCTCAGAAACCCGCAGACGGGTAAAGTCACAGATCTCTTCTCTTCCTTCTAGTCAACCTCCTCCTCTCATATTCGGCTGTCCTCTTTCTGTGCAAACTTTTGCACACTGTTGTGGTTAGTTTCCGCCATTTTGTCCTGTTGCTGACGCAGGCCTTAATTCATTCATTTGTTAGTTAATTGTTTAAATAATTAAGATAATTACTTTGTTAATCATTAGAATAATTGGTTAATTAATTAGCTGATCGGATGTTGATTAATTGTACTGTCTCGGTCATGTGGGATTTTCTATCAGCTCTGATTTTATGGTGTGACGTTCCACAAAATAAAATTCTTGGAAACCTGGTTCACAGTTGATGCCAAGTGTGATTAATTTTTTTTTCTCTTATTTTAGTCATATAAAAAAGTCTGCAATAAGTGATTCACACACGTCTGAGGTAAACGTTAATATTCCAGATGTTTCCGTTGGTCATATTAACAGATGCAACATCCGCGTGAGTGAAAATGTTCACCTCGGTCCCAACTTTCCATCAATATTTCCTCATTTTATATAAAAACAAACGATGTAATCACAGCTTTAACCACAGGAACAGCATTGTTGGAATTTTTTTTAAAATAAATATCCGTATTCTTAGCTCATAGATCATTTCCTGTCCACCAGGACTGGAAAATGTTCCAGTTGGACAAAGACTTCCTTCCTGTACGACATCACTTTCAAACCCATTTATCACGTGAAAGAAACAGCTTAAGTACACCAAAAAAAACCCAGACAAAAATGCTTTGTGAAGCCATTTTAATAAATAATAAAATATATTTATTTTCTGAAAAAGGTTTGGCATAGAGACAGTGTTTGGCATGGATGCAGTGTTAAAGACTATACATTAGGTTAGGCACTTTAGGTGTGAATCGCGTGAATCTTAGTGCACCATAGAGTCGGTGTTAATGAGCTGTAATGCATTAATGTTCACACACAAACACACACACATTCATTTATACAGATGTAAGACCTAAAAGCTAACGACACACGCTAGGTCATATCGGCACGCCCGAGTTATAAAACATCATGAACGTTCATTCAAAGTGAAATGTATAGCAAGTCAACATTCCTCGTGTGTGTTTTGTCTCTGGTCCGAGCTCCTGATTTAACCTGCGATTAGCGCTATGATGGGTTGGGTGTTGGATCACAAAAAGACAAAAAAAAAAAAACCCACACAAGGAACAACACGTGCCAAAGAAACATGCATCATTGCATGATCGTGATATTGCTTACAAATTAATCAATCAATCAATCAATCAATCATCTCACCTCAAATCATGTCATGTGCCCTGGACTACAAGAATACGATTCAAACGGTCATGAAAACGAAAAAGTGTCACAGCAGGTTAACTAAAGCGCTGCAGGAAATTCCTGCTGATTATTGTGAATGTAGAAAACATCGTACGACATCATTCGCGTTGAGACGCCGATAACTAAATTGTACACGTTATACAGTATTACATCGATGTCGAAGAACTGAAATGCACTAAAATGAATAAAGCATGAACAAAGGCGGCTCGCTGATCATCGCAAATCTAAAACCTGACTTTAAGCGATTTCCAGCCAACGACTGAACCAGAGCCAAGAGTTAGCTTTAAAGGAAAATCAAATGGCGCGTTGGATAATAATGGAAGTCTATTTCACTCAAAATCTTTCCCTAACAACGTGCTCTTACTTCGTACGATATTCACATGCAGCTCAACAACAGCTACACCTTCAAAACACTGAGGGGTGGAGCCTAAAGAGGTGCCGCAATCCCAAACCGAGCTGAGAATCCAAAATGGCCGCCTACGTCACATCCTAGAGTCAACATCCATAGAGGACACTAAACACTTCAGGAAAATTTGATCTCACGTTGCTTGACGTCATTACGTAATGACTAAATGACATCGTTCGGAGGCGAACCCCGCGGATGAACACGCTACGAGGCCGTTACAAACGAAGCGTCCCCAAGCCAATTCATTCCGAGATGATTTATGATGAGTAGCGCCAATCGTCTTAACGGAATGTAATGTAGTCATGGAAATTATGAGACTGCAACAGCGCCACCTGCTGGACTGGAGAACTCGTACGTGTCAACCAATCCGAAACCGTGTGAAGACAGTTAAGTCGTTTCTGTATTAAGTACACCTCAAATCCTACCGTGTCCTACATCAAAGAAGTGGGTGTGGTTTCAGGTTAATAGTTACATCAAAGATTTTTTTTCGAGATAGACTTCCATTACTAAATATCATGAATATGTGTGACAATAGTGTATACGTCTCTAAATTATTCCTTTAAAAAAATGTTTAAAGGCAGGATCACTGCTAGCGCCGGCGTGATAATATAGCGCCATGGTATAACTTGTGTCTGGAAACACGGCCTATCGGAATTGTAATATATCATTTGTGAAATTTCTTTCTTAATTTCAAAATATTTATACTTTTTTTCCCTCCCATCACCCTGATATTAAAAAAAAAAAAAATGATGCAAATAAAACCCATGCAGATTTTCTCCGTGTAACCCCTCCCAGTCCAATCCACAGCATCAGATCTAGTGAGAAAATGCACACACACACACACCAATTCCAAATACTTGGCACTTTCCAGAAGTCATTATCAAATGCAGGTTGAGGAAAGTGACTGGCTTCACCCGAGAGACCAGCGGTTATGAATAATCTGAAATACTTGGGAGATTTTATCGAGTGCTACTGGCTTCAGATCCGCGTCCGAGCATGTGAACCTTACATCCGTTGGCCAACTTCAAAGGATAAGATCATGACTGATGTAAAAGTTATTCCTATTGGTGCAAATCTACTACTGTAATTCTTTTTTTTTTTTTTGAAAACCTCAGGCCTGATTACTGTATAAATCAAAGAAGAAATCCAGCCGGGTGTTCAAGAACACCGCAAGATGTTATATGTAATGCTGCTGTTTGGCCACTAGTGGCCACTCTTGCTCATTTACACAAATTCTAAGTGGCTGTTACAATAATAAGATGGCACAGTGACACCGTTTGGCCACTAGCAGGCGCACTTGCTCTTCTCCTGCGCTGGCGGTTCGACCATATCGCTGCCGCTGTACCCGTTAGAGCGCATGGTGCCATCAGGGATCCATGATCGGTCCACACACTTCTCCATGCGCTTCATGATCAGATCCAGCAGGACCTCCACGGCCTGGGCCACGTTCTCGCCGTTCGCCGCACTCGTCTCGAAGTACGGGATCCTGACAGGGAGGGTAAGAAAAAAAAAAAAAAAAGAGGTTCGGTATGTTCTTTCAAAAACATTTGCATTTATTTAACTTCCTCCTTTTTATGTTAAAGGAAGCTGCTGAGAAATTTCTTAATGCCAAACCTCTTCCTCTTAATAAGAATTATGAAATAAAGGTTGACAGTAATTCCTGTTGTTTTTTTAACTCCCTTTAAAAGAAACACTGTGCTGCATTACAACAGTCTTTCAAAAAGGTACTGAATATGCAAATTAGGTATTAGAATACGAAATATTTGCCAAGATGTCAGAAAGTGTAAAATGTTACAGCTTCACTGCGCTAAAAAACGGAGACGCCTTCCATAAACGCGTTCCTCCTTACAGAAAACTTCACCATATCAGCGACCACACATTGTTACTATAGAAACGATAACGTATTTGAGTCAGAGCTGCTGTTCTGGCGAATCAGAATTCAGCAGCACCACACTGGAGTGTGTAGCACGTTATCGCACGGCCCCTTCTTTGGCATGCCTGGTCCAGCTAAAGCAACCAGCTCAGATCAGCAAAGTGACGTCATTTCGCATGACTCATATCCAGCCTGCCAGGGCAAAAGCAAACATTCTTAGTTAAGCTCGACAGCGCATTACACTTGTGCATACGAGTCTTTTTTTTTTTTTTATATAATATTGACCACTCTTTTCACGGTGATGAGGCAAACTGCACAGGATGAAGTCTAACGAACAGTGGGTGGTCATGCTAACTGATAAACATCATGTACTGTGGTGAAAGCTGGAAAAAACACGCTGTGTCTCAACAGCATCGATGCCCATTTAAGTGTTTATGAAGCAGAACATTGTGTTCTTGTCCCGTATCGGCGATAACGTGGTGTTTTTCTGCACCAGCAGTGAATTCAATTTCGTGCAAACTGAATTTCACTCGAGATGCCTGCAGATGTGTTCACAATAACCTAATCCAAGTCATTCCCTGAGCAAATAACCACCGTCTGGTTTGACAATACACAGCATTCCTTAGCAAATACTAACACTCTGAAGGGTCTCTCTCTCTCTCCAGCTTGCCAAATGCATGACTACGGTATGACCAAGTCACCTGATATCAACTTGGTCAATATTTACTATGCAGTTGACTTGACATCTTTAAGTTTTGTGGAATTAGCAGGTCTTGGCTGAAAAACAAACACACACACCCTAAGCAAACGATATGACAACTTGGTCAACACACAGGGCACCATGAAGGCGCTAGCATGCAAGCAGGAATAAATCTGTACTTATTTATTCCATGAACGCAGCACTGATGTGAAGTGTTAAAACTGGAAAACGATGGACAGACAGATAAACAGGTGGATGAAAAGAAAGAAGAGGTTCCATGGCTGGATGAACAGACGGATGGTCAGACAGACAGGTGGACTGATGTATACATGTTGATCAATAGACAGACTGGTGGTGGGACAAACTAATAAATGGTGGATTGTCAGACAGACAGACAGTTAGACTGAAAGACTAGGAGATGGGTGAATAGACTGATGGACTGAGTGACAGACACACGTATGGATTGACAGACAGTTTGATGTGTTGTGGG
Source organism: Neoarius graeffei (assembly GCF_027579695.1). Lineage (NCBI taxonomy): Eukaryota > Metazoa > Chordata > Actinopteri > Siluriformes > Ariidae > Neoarius > Neoarius graeffei. Next base: position 96,533,699 of record NC_083574.1, on the reverse strand, counting down.
TAACAGACTGGTGGTCTGACAGACAATAGTGGACAGACAGACAGTTAGAAGGGAGGATTGAGAGTCAGGTGGTTAAATAGATGGACAGATGTTGGTTGACAGTTCGATAAACAGATAGACTGACAGCTGGTTGGATAGAGAGGTGGGTGGATAGAAAGGTAGACAGACAGACAGACAGACAGTTAGAAGGGTGGATAGACAGGTGGATGGACAGAGACAGTTAGAAGGGTGGACAGACAGGTGGATGGACAGAGACAGAAGGGTGGATAGACAGGTGGATGGACAGACAGTTAGAAGGGTGGATAGACAGGTGGACAGAGACAGTTAGACGAGTGGATAGACAGGTAGACAGACATACAGACAGTTAGAAGGGTGGATAGACAGGTGGATGGACAGACAATTAGAAGGGTGGACAGAGACAGACAGACAGACAGACAGTCAGTTAGAAGGGTGGATAGACAGGTGGACAGAGAGACAGTTAGAAGGGTGGATAGACAGACAGAGAAGGCTGGACAGACAGTTAGACGAGTGGATAGACAGGTAGACAGACAGGACAGAGACAGTCAGAAGGGTGGACAGACAGACGGACAGAGACAGACAAAAGGGTGGACAGACAGACGGACAGAGACAGACAAAAGGGTGGACAGACGGACGGACAGAGACAGACAAAAGGGTGGACAGATGGACGGACAGAGACAGAAAAAAGGGTGGACAGACGGACGGACAGAGACAGACAAAAGGGTGGACAGACGGACGGACAGAGACAGACAAAAGGGTGGACAGACGGACGGACAGAGACAGACAAAAGGGTGGACAGACGGACGGACAGAGACAGACAGAAGGGTGGACAGACGGACGGACAGAGACAGAAGGGTGGACAGACGGACAGAGACAGAAGGGTGGACAGACGGACAGAGACAGAAGGGTGGACAGACGGACAGAGACAGAAGGGTGGACAGACGGACAGAGACAGAAGGGTGGACAGACAGACAGAGTTAGAAGGGTGGACAGACAGACAGAGTTAGAAGGGTGGACAGAGACCGTCAGTTAGAAGGGTGGATAGACAGGTGGACAGAGACAGACAGTTAGGGGGTGGATAGACAGGTAGACAGAGACAGACAGAAGGGTGGATAGACAGGTGGACAGAGACAGACAGTTAGAAGGGTGGATAGACAGGTGGACAGACAGACAGACGGTTAACTGGGTGGATAGACAGGTGGATGGGCAGTCAGTGTTAGAAGGGTGGATAGACAGACAGTTCTGTAATGAAATTGTATGAAAGCTCCTAGAAGCAGCAGCCATCATAATGACCTCACACTGTCTATACAGGGTGACGCCTGTGGGGGGGGAACACATTAGCATTAGCCGTGTTAGCATTTCTGAGTGACTCATCTCTCTAGTCAGTGTTCTGTCTCACCCGTATTTAGAGGCGAGCTCCCGAGCCTCCTCCTCCTTAACGAATCGCTGGTCCTCCAGATCACACTTGTTCCCACACAGCACGATGTCCGGGTTCTCGCAGTACGCGTGCATCTGCAGCTGACCTGCAAATAAAAACACACATCTGTGCTTAGCGCCTACAGTTTATGATTTAACTATTAATCACTCTCAGAAACCTGAAACTGCACTCGTGTGGAACATACTCATCCAGTTCCTGACGTTGAGGAAGCTCTGCTCATTCGTCAGATCAAACAGCAGGAGGAAACCCATCGCATCCCTGAAGAAGGCCGTCGTCAGACTCCTGAACCTGTGCAAATGGAAATAAAGACTCAGGACACACCCACCTGTTACTCCCTCACTGACTAAAAACATCGAACATGCCAAAAGATCCAGTGTGGATTTAGGAGAACATTCCAGAAACTTCCCAAACATCATACACAGGTTACGGAGACCAACGTAGATCCTGAGTCTGACACGCAAACGAGTCACTGTTCAATTTTCAACCAAAAAAAAGTGACTTAGTAGAGAGTTTACTGCGTCATGAATCATTAATATGAATCATTAATGAATCATTAATATTAAATCTACTTTTACTTTTAAATTCTACTTTAAGAATTTTAATTAATTCACAAATTTAGAAATAAAAATAATTTGCTAATAAAACATCAAACTAATCAGCTTTTACGTGTACCGCACTTTCTTGTAAATTGGTTGTTTTTGCCAATTCTTTCCCTTTAGCTAGTTAATAGCTACTGTAGCTAGCAACTTGGGAAGATGAAAGCTAGCATATGCTTCCTGTGAAACACAAAGTCTTCACATCTTTTCTGTTCATGCTGTATCACAGGGCAGAGTAACACACATGAAGGAAAGCGCTATCTGCCCTCTTCCACATACATGAGCTCACAGACGCCCATGATTGCTCTCTGTTCGCATCTCTGCTTGGCTGCGTGACATCCTGAGCTGGATGGACAACCATCACCTGAAGCTAAACCCAGGCAAGATGGAGGTAATTTACATTCCTGCTCCATCCTCTTCATCCCTGGACATTGTCATCTCCCTGGGGAACATCTCTAGGTCACCTTCACCCAGTGCGAAGAACCTAAGGGTCGTGTTCAGCAAACTCTCCTCCTCAGCGAACATCGCTTCAGTGACCCCGGATGTGTAGATTCTGCCTTTGGAACATCCGAAGGATCCGCCCTTTTCTCACCACCTACTCTACTCCGCTCCTGGTCCAAACGCTGATCCTCTTCCGCTTGGACTACTGCAACTCTCCCCTTGCTGGCCTTCCAGCATCTGCCATCCAGCACGCTGCAGCTCGCCTGGTCTACAACCTCCTTCATTCTTCCCATGTCAACCCTCCGCTTGCTGACCTGCACTGGCTACCTAATGCAGCTTGTATCAAATTTAAGACATTGGTGCTAGCTTACCAGGCTGTCAAGGGGTTAGGGCCAGTATACCTCCAGAGTCTGATCCCTACACTCTGCTACTACTGGTTGCCTGGCCCCTCCTCCTCACCGGCCCTGCCCAGCCCACTCAAGACTGTTGTCTGTCCTGGATCCCCATTGGTGGAATCCCATTGAGGTCAGAACTACCAACTCCCTGACTACCTTCAAGTGCAGCCTGAAGACTCGTCTCTTCAAGTTGCACCTCTCCCCTTCTTCCCTGCCCACTCTTGCCTCTTTTCCACCAAATCAGTTCCAGGGCTGGTTCGGGGCCAGTGCTGGTTCACAACTCATTCAACTTGCGAGCCAGCTGAGAACCAGTTTGCTTTTCCATAGCTCGCGGTGCTAAGGGAAGCCACGTCATTACATCGCTGTATACGTCAGTTACGTCGCTACGTTTGCATAAACCTTGGCACGAATATCGAAGCAAAAGCAACACGGAAGAAGCAGCAGCAACAGCAGCAACAACAACAATAATGGATGACTAAGCGTTTGTACAGCTGCAGCTTCTCATCACTTAAAAATGGCGATCTTTCGCGGTCTTGTTATTGTTGTTGGTCTTAACAACTCCGCCCCCCCTGCTGATGTAAGCGGTTCTTTCCTCTGGCCCAGCAGAGAGTTGGTGCTAGCCTGGAACTGTGGGTGGTAGAAATGGGCAACTGGACTTGCTTGAAGATTCTTGAAAACGTTTCACCTCTTGTCCAAAAGGCTTCTTCAGTTCTGTCTGACTAATAGGGAGTGATTAGTGACTAACCACTCCCTATTAGTCAGACAGAACTGAGGAAGCCTTTTGGACAAGAGGTGAAACGTTTTCAAGAATCTTCAAGCAAGTCCAGTTGCCCATTTCTACCACCCACAGTTTACTATGACCTGGATGATTGAGAATCTTCACAGACTAGCCTGGAACTGTTTTTTCTGGCCCCAGAGACAGTTCTTTGTCAGTGGAAACACAAAACCCGGTTCCAAACTAAGCACTGGCCCCGAACCAGCCCTGGAACTGCTTTGGTGGAAAAGGGGCATCTATAACTACGTTTCGGTCTTGACCAACCCAGACTGTATACGGTCTCGCCTGGGGTTAGCCGTTTTGAGTTCTCGATTTAGTTGTACTTTATTTGGTTGGTTGGTTTCCTTGGCTGTTTGAGTATTGGTACTTCAACAGAATATTCCACTTGGTATCGCTGTCACTTGTTCAGTTGGCACTAGAACTTTGTCAAGAAGAAGTTCAGCACTGTGGGTCAATGACTTCTGTACTCGTTGTATGTTGCTCTGGATAAGAGTGTGTGCTAAATGCCATGTAAGGACTGACAGGACAGAGTATGCCCCTCCCACCCAGACAGCACAGCCAATCATGCTTGCCTGGACTCATCGTGATATCCCACTGACAGAGCGAATGCTTTTGTGTTGCATTTTTTAAAAACGATAATTTAAATAAATAAATAAATAAATAAATAGAACGCAAGTAAACAATTTATGTTGCAATTTTTCATCCTGAGAAATCCACACTAACGTTCTCACCTTTCTTGGCCAGCAGTGTCCCACAGCTGAAGGTGTATCCTTTGGCCCCGCCCTGTCGCACCATCTGGCGCATTGGACTTGTAGACCTTTAAGACAATATTTACATAAACTATAAATCTCTCTTTCACTCACACGCTTCCATATTAAGTGATAAAAGTTGAACATGGCCAACAATGAATGAGCGCTAGCAGCCATGAGCTCATTAAAATACATCTTATTTAGTCAATTCTAGAAATTTCCATTGTCAAATCAGACTTCTCTACCTCACTCTAACTGCTCCGGTCTCTGAGCCGGCATCGGAGCTTTGTTCCATAAACACTGTTTTTTCCTTGTCTGAAAATGTTATCAGTCCAGAATGTGGAGGAATGTTGGTCTGTTACCAAGCACGGATCCATTAAGGAAGGAATAGCAGTCAGGAATAAATCACTCCGTGTCACGCTGTTCGAGGAAAATGATGAACAGAGTGGTGTGGTAAAGCAGCATTACTGTTACCATTCCAAAGCTGATTATTTTCCTATAAGAGCACATCCTGAAATGTTTTATTCCTCTTACACCACAGCAATTTGCCCACGATTAAAAGATTATATTTATTCAAGAAATGTTTTTTTTTATCCATTTATAGTTACATTCAGGACAAGCAGCATGCAAAAACGCTGTACGTTACGCTCCTGAGAAACCACAAAGCACTGGTGTCAAATGGCCAACACTGGAGACTTCTTCCTTAAATGTTAAACTATTTGCTTATGACAATATGAGAGGGTTTTTCCCCCTACGTTTACGTGGTACAGGTCCCTGGGAATGATCTGTTACTATAGAAACGATAACAATTTGACTGAGTGCATTAATATAAAGCTGTGAACTGCAGCTGCGCTACTGTCAGAGCTGCTCATGTTGAAAATGAACCACCAATTTTGACCAATCGCAATCCAGAATTCAGCAGCATCATGCGCATATGATTTAATCAAAGCCTTGGTGAATACAGAGTTTCGACTGCGATGGTAAGTTCACGCTGCTCCGGGTTGCAATGATCCGTGCGCCTGTTTGTTTTGTAGGAACAGCCTGTGTTTGTTCTTTAGGTGTAGCTCCTTGGAAGGAAGAACTGCTTGGGTCTGGTCCAGAAAAAGAGCTGTCAGTCAATTCCGGTCGAATTTTCTTTGTTCATGTCAGACCTCGCTGTTAGATGAGGATTTAGGCATCAGGTGGAATTTACGGTGTAAATGAATACCGCTCTGAAACATGAACTTGAGAAACGTCCTCAGTCAAAGCTCTTCATGTTCTCCTGCGTTCAAGGAGTGTGTTCATGCAGGGGCGTGAACACACTCCACACCGGGTTAGAGACGCTGTTGTAATCGTGAACAAATGAAATACAAGACAAAAAGACATACACTAGGTTATGTTCTACCTTCCTGGGGGCGTGGCCACGACTACCATAACTAGGATCCAAACTTACTGAGGTCCACATTTTATAAACGTAACTCACTTAAATCCTTAATACACTACAATGTATAATACCCAAAACGGCTCATTTCTAATCTGGGTTGTATTTCTGTTTTTCCATAAGCAGCTCTGACTCCAGTTAGATTGGTTAATTTTGCAAAATCGTGTGTGTGTACAGGTGTTTTAACGGTCATGGTTGGGTCTGTCAGCAGGACAATAATCCAAACACATAAAAATGGCTCAATAATCACTTAAATCAAGCTTTTGACACAGTTCACTCATCTCCAATCCCAGGATTGGGTGATTTTGTGCAGGGGTGGCAATAATTATGGTTTCGAGAATGCATTTACTAGAAACCGAGCGCAGACATTTTTTCAAACCCAGCTTTACCGAGGGTGCCAATAATTATGACGCCATCTTTAGTATTGTCCACAATATGAGAATTTTATTGACTTATATACACACACACTTTAAAAAAAAAAAAAAAAAAAAAAGGGGGTAAAGACACGATTTTATTTTATAAGCAACGTACAATTTTTTGTTTGTTTGTTTAGCAACTGCGTGGTGACGATCGTAAACACGAACCTGAAACGTTGCGACATTTTTGTGTTTCTTACTTTTACAGGAAATTCCTGAGGTTCTCCCCATCAGCATCTAATGTCTCGGAGCAACACCAACTACAGCGCGTGTGACGGGATTAAACAGACCGGCTGGGTGTCCGATTGGTTATTTATAAACGCTTATAAGCTCACGTGCTAGGATAAAGGAAACTAAACAGCAATTCCAAAAGACTCACAAGGACCTGGAGGGACAGAGCTCTCACACACTTACAAAACTTTCAGTCATGCTCATTTCCTTCACACTCCCGAGCACGTTAATTAAAATGCTATTCACCTAGCACGTTTGCATTTAGTGACGCCCACAAAACTCCATAAAAGCTAACGCTTGCAGAAAAGAATTTCTCCGAGGTGTGCAACTGGAAATTTCACAAATTGTTCCTTAACTTAGTGTGTATTTGAAAAACAAGTGACTGTATAATCCTTATATATTAAATAATAATAATTTTTACAATAACTTAATTCTTTATGCTTTTTAAAGCCAATCAAATGTGGTTCACGTTACCGAGTCAACTTCCAGTACGTAAATTTTACATTTAAAAAAAATTCAGAACTGGAATACAGGAGTTATAGGAACATTTTTCCAACTAATTGTCTTTCCATAAAACACTTCTTTACATTTCTTGTGTAAATCCTCCTGAGAGCTACAAATAAAATGTTTTTAGTAGAAATACACAGGTGATTATAGAAAATCTCACGCGCTGATTGGTCGAGAAATTCAGATTATTTCTCGATAATCACCTCGAGCGACTCGGCAAAATGGCGTCCGATCGCATCGTCATCGTAAGTGAGGAAGGGTTACCAAAAAAAAAAAAAAAAAAAAGCTGTTCCTAAACTAAAAAGCACGAAAGATGCTCCGAAGTTTGGTCTAAAACTATTCAAAGGGAAGGTGGGATTGTGATTTATTTTCTCGATTTCAAAACAAAAGTATTTTGTGACTTGGCGTAGATAAGTGACAAGTCCGTGCTGCAAAGTTATTACACTTGCATGATGCTTTTGTAGTTTGAAATAAATTATTTTTTAATATTTTTTTAAATAAATCACCTGTGTGTTTATACGAAAACAATTATCCACCTCAGGCTCAGTGAACATCGGTGAATAATAAACCTTGACTTTGTCTCATTTATTATTTAAATTACATTGGCTGCCTTTGTTTCGTGGTATATCATATACTAGTGCATCTCAAAAAATTAGAATATTGTGAAAAAGTTCAATATTTTCCATCAGTTATTTAAGAAAGTGAAAATGTTATATATTATAGACTCATTACACAAACTAAAACGTTTCAAGCATTTTTCTATTTTAATCAGTATGGCATACAGTACAAAAACATTAAAAAAAAAAAACCTCAAAATATTAGAATATTTAATTTCGAGTTTGAGTAAAACAGTATGAACACAGTGTGTCTCTCGGGCTAGTTCAGTACACACAACCACAATCATGGGGAAGACTGCTGACTTGACTGTTGTCCAGATGATGATCACTGATGCCCTCCACAAGGAGGGTAAGCCACAAAAGGTCATTGCTGAAAAGGGTGGCTGGAAAAGGTGCACAAGCAACAGGGATGGCTGCAGTCTTGAGAGGATTGTCAAGAAAAGTTGATTCAAGAACTTGGGAGAGCTTCACAAGGAGTGGACTGAGGCTGGTGTCAGTGTATCAAGACCCATCACGAACAGACATCTTCAAGAAAGGGGATACAACTTTCGCATTCCTAATATCAAGCTACTCCTGAGCCAGAGACAATATCAGAAGTGTCTTATCTGGGCTAAGGAGAGAAAGAAATGGACTGTTGCTCAGTGGTCCAAAGTCCTCTTTTCAGATGAAAGTACATTTTGCATTTAATTTGGAAATCACGGTTCTAGAGTCTGGAGGAAGAGTGGAGAGGCACAGAATCCAAGATGTTTGAAGCCCAGTGTGAAGTTTCCACAGTCTGTGATGATTTGGGGTGCCATGTCATCTGCTGGTGTTGGTCCACTGTATTTTATCAAGTCCAAAGTCAACACAGCCATCTACCAGGAGATTTTAGAGCACTTCATGCTTCCATCTGTTGACAAGCTTTTTGGAGATGCTGATTTCCTTTTCCAGCAGGACTTAGCACCTACCCACAGTGCCAAAACTACTACCAAATGGTTTGCTGACCATGATATTATTGTGTTTGATTGGCCAGCCAACTTGCCTGACCTGAACCCCAAGAGGAAGATGAGAAACACCCGACCCAGAAATACAGATACGCTGAAGGCCACTATCAAAGCAACCTGGGCTTCAGTAACACCTCAGCAGTGCCACAGACTGATCACCTCCATGCCACACCGCATTGATACAGTAATTCATGGTAAAGGAGCCCCAGCCAAGTATTGAGTGTATAAATGAATATACTTTTCAGAAGTTGGACATTTCTGTATTGTAAATCCTTTTTTTGATTGATCTTAGGGAATATTCTAATAATTTGAGATACTGGATTTCTGATTTTCATGAGCTATAAGCCATAATCATCAAAATTAAAACAAAAAAGGCTTTAAATATTTCACTTTACATTTAATGAATATAGAATATATGAAAGTTTACCTTTTTGAATTAAATTATGAAAAAAAAGGAACTTTTCATGGTATTCTAATTTTTTGAGATGCACTAGTATATTCCATTCAGTGAGCATGATACTGACCGAGTAGATGATGAGTAGCTGAATGGAATATATCTAACAGGCCATGAAACAAAGCCAGACAATATTATTATTATTATTATTATTATACATACATGTTCCTTTTGGGTGTTCACTGCGTCTTTCTCTTGTAAAATTCTCTCAAAATCTTCCGTATTTAACGAAGCAAACCTGTCAGCCATGTTTGTTTGCAAATTGTCCTAGTCGCTCGCTAGCGCGGAAGTTTTACGTCTCCGACGTGTGACGTCATGTTTTGACAACCGTGCAATATCGTAAACGGTATTCAACGCTCATTCTCTATTGGGTAGAGTGACGTAATACACGTAGGATAAGCGATATGCTAACAATATTGCATGCTATCAAACCAAATGAATGAAACCCGCTAGAAAGGAATAGAACATGTTTTTATTCCATCGAAAGTGTCCAGTAAGGATAATAAATCACCGATATTCACTTCACTTTCGGGAAGTGATGGTTAAATATAAATTGGTGTCCAGCTTGATAAAAGAGGCCCAATGTTTTCTGTATCTGTGTGAGGTCATGTACAGCGGGGAAAGTAAGTATCGAACGCGTCAACATTTTTCTCAGTAAATAGATTTCTGATGGAGCTACTGACATGAAATTTTCACCAGATGTCAGTAACAACCCAAGTAATTCATTCAAAACTTTCATGTCCATAAATTAAGTGTAAAGTGGAATGACACGGGGAATAAGGATTGAACACATGAAGAAAAAGAGGTGCGAAAAGGCAGAGAAAGCCAAGAAACCAGCTGAATTTAGAAAGCAATCCTGCCCCCTATCAGGGCAAATTAATATCAGCTGGTTTAGTCCGAACTGATGGCCTATACAATAAAAGGTCTCTCATTACCAAGGTATCACACGAAGTCTCTCACAATAGGTAAAAGCAAAGAGCTCTCTCAAGACCTTTGCAACCTTATTGTTGCACAACGTACTCATGGTATTGGTTACAGACGTATTTCTAAATTTCTGAATGTTCCAGTGAGCACCGTTGGGGCCGTTGTCCAGAAGTGGAAAGAACATTGTTTCACCATAAACTGGCCACGACCAGGTGCTCCTCGCAAAAGTTCTGACAGAGGAGTCAAAAGGATAATCAGAAGAGTTGCCCAAGAGCCAAGGAGCACTCGCGGAGAGCTTCAGAAAGACCTGGAATTAGCAGGTACAGTTGTTTCAAAGAACACAATAAGTGATGCACTCGACTGCCATGGCCTCAACCGCGCAAGACTCCATCGCTGAAGAAAAAAGCATGTTGAAGCTCGTTTAAAGTTTGCTGCACAACATTTTGACAAGCCTATGAAATACTGGGAGAATATATTCTGGTGACTATATACGGTAGAGGAGACCAAAATTGAACTCTTTGGATGTCCACCATGTTTGGAGGAGAAATGGCACTGCGCATCACCCCAAACACACCATACCAACAGTGACGTTTGGAGGTGGGAACATCATGGTGTTGGGGCTGTTTTTCAGCATATAGTACTGCCAGACTTCATATCAATGAATGGAGAAATGTACTGAGACATTCTTGATAAAGAATCTGCTGCCATCTACCAGGATGCTGAAGAAACGATGGTGGACGTTTCAGCAAGACAATGATCAGCCAAGGAAACTCAACTGGTTTCAGAGAAAGAAAATAAAAGCTGCCCAAACGGCCCAGTCAATCACCCGACTTGAATCCAATTGAAAATCTACGGAAAGAACTGAAGATCAGAGTTCAGAGAAGAGGCCCCTGGAACCTTCAAGATTTGAAGACAGCTTGTGTAGAAGAACGGACCAAAAATCACACCTGAGCAATGCATGTGACGAGTTTCTCCATACAGGAGGCGTCTTGAAGCGGTCATTACCAACAAAGGCTTTTCTACCAAGTATTGAATACATTTCAGTAAGCGTGTTCAATCCTTATTCCCAGTGTCATTCCACTTCATTTATGGAGATATGTGTTTTGATTTCTTTGTGCGTGTGAATTACTTGGGCTGTTACCAACATCTGGTGAAAATTTCATGTCAATAGCGCCATCAGAAATGTATTTACGGAGAAAAATGTTGACGCGTTCAATACTTATTTCCCCCCCGCTGTATTTATATTGACTTACATGTATTAAAAGGCGAACTGAAGGCAAATTTTTTAAATCAAAATTCTATTTCTCATTTTATTAAATATAGGAATGCCTTTTCGATAGCTATTTTGTCACTGCTATAGCAACCACCGAGTGGCCTAGTGGTTAGCGTGTCCACCTCTCGATCGGGAGATTGCGAGTTCTACTCACGGTTCGATCATACCAAAGACCATCATAAAAAAATGGTGCCTACTGCCATCTGGCAAGGCATGAATACAGATGCGAGTGGGGAGTCAAACTGTCATGGTTACCAGAAGACCAGCCCCCCACTGTAACCCTAGCTATGTAATATAGGCGAGAGGCTGAGTGCTACGAAACGGAGCTCGGCGCCGCCAAACGCGCCATTGAATGGTGCGGGAAGGACTTTGACTTTTGACTATAGCAAGTTCTGAGTGTTTGAAATATGCTCTGTGATATATCAGTCCATATGTCAAAGCAATGGCCGTAAACGAGATTCGTTGAGACCTGTGCGAGACATCGTAGGACGGAAATCAAAAAGTGACCAACATCTGCCAATGTTGTCAAAAGATGTGTGCGCCCTCTTTCGAATGCTGACGTAATCAATCAAGCCGGAAGTTGTGTTTGTTTTGATAGCAATCAGGAAAGTGTGAAAAAAGTAGGCAGTAGTCGTCATTTAAACTCGTTTTTGTGCAATACTTCGTTTGGAAAACAGTTTTCAAAATGGCAGCACTGACACTTCACGGTTCAAAGTCTCGCACAAGTCTCGTGAAGATCGCGCAGATAAGCGACGTGGACCAAACGAACTAAATTCAACACGGCTAAAAACCGAATAGGCCGATAAGTATCATATTTAACTGCAATTAGTTGCCGATACGGGGCGGCACGGTGGTGTAGTGGTTAGCGCTGTCGCCTCACAGCAAGAAGGTCCGGGTTCGAGCCCCGTGGCCGGCGAGGGCCTTTCTGTGTGGAGTTTGCATGTTGTCCCCGTGTCCGCGTGGGTTTCCTCCGGGTGCTCCAGTTTCCCCCACAGTCCAAAGACATGCAGGTTAGGTTAACTGGTGACTCTAAATTGGCCGTAGGTGTGAATGTGAGTGTGAATGGTTGTCTGTGTCTATGTGTCAGCCCTGTGATGACCTGGCGACTTGTCCAGGGTGTACCCCGCCTTTCGCCCGTAGTCAGCTGGGATAGGCTCCAGCTCGCCTGCGACCCTGTAGAACAGGATAAAGCGGCTACAGATAATGAGATGAGATGAGTTGCCGATACGAGTCACGATATAAGGTTACTAAAACCGAAAACGTAATTGAATAACACGCTAATTAAGAAATAAAGCAAGTTTAAAAATGATTTCAGTTCCCCTTTAATGTAGCTGAATAAGATTAGACCACCAAGTAAGAACTAACTGAAGTACTCACAATCAAATTTATGATTAATTCATTTATTTTAGTTAGTTAGATAGTTAGTGAAAACATATATTTTCAGCTTTTCTTTTCTTTGTGTGGACCAGCTGACTGTCCTTAAGGTGCTAAAACTGTCATGTGTTACCATCATTACGGGGACATCTGGTCCTCACAAAGGGCTCTCGCGCGCACACACGACTTACCAGACGCTTTTCTCTGAAGTCTATGCCCACTGTGGTGATGAATTTAGAGTTGAACTTGCCATCTGTGTACTGGTACAGGAAGCTGGTTTTTCCCACCCCAGAATCCCCCAGGGCTAGGAACTTGATGAGGTAATCGTAGTCCCCATCAGACATAGTGAAGGCTGCTTGCTAAACCTGAAAAAAAACACACACACGGATTGCTGCTGGCTGTGTTTAATTAAATGAACACAATACGAAGCAGTTCTGTGGAAGGCACATGGTGGAGCAGGTAGCATCACGAGTGTTATCATCAAGTCCAACAGGTACAACATTTACGAGACACATCTTGATGACGCAGAGCATTTAAAGTTACAACAAGGGCCATTTGGACAAGTATTTTTCTCATCCTTCACAACAAGAAGTAGGGGAGTAGCAGTGTTGATTAGGAAAAGCCTGCCTTTTATACAACCCCGATTCCAAAAAAGTTGGGACAAAGTACAAATTGTAAATAAAAACGGAATGCAATAATTTACAAATCTCAAAAACTGATATTGTATTCACAATAGAACATAGACAACATATCAAATGTCAAAAGTGAGACATTTTGAAATTTCATGCCAAATATTGGCTCATTTGAAATTTCATGACAACAACACATCTCAAAAAAGTTGGGACAGGGGCAATAAGAGGCTGGAAAAGTTAAAGGTACAAAAAAGGAACAGCTGGAGGACCAAACTGCAACTCATTAGGTCAATTGGCAATAGGTCATTAACATGACTGGGTATAAAAAGAGCATCTTGGAGTAGCAGCGGCTCTCAGAAGTAAAGATGGGAAGAGGATCACCAATCCCCCTAATTCTGCGCCAACAAATAGTGGAGCAATATCAGAAAGGAGTTCGACAGTGTAAAATTGCAAAGAGTTTGAACATATCATCATCTACAGTGCATAATATCATCAAAAGATTCAGAGAATCTGGAAGAATCTCTGTGCGTAAGGGTCAAGGCCGGAAAACCATACTGGGTGCCCGTGATCTTCGGGCCCTTAGACGGCACTGCATCACATACAGGCATGCTTCTGTATTGGAAATCACAAAATGGGCTCAGGAATATTTCCAGAGAACATTATCTGTGAGCACAATTCACCGTGCCATCCGCCGTTGCCAGCTAAAACTCTATAGTTCAAAGAAGAAGCCGTATCTAAACATGATCCAGAAGCGCAGACGTCTTCTCTGGGCCAAGGCTCATTTAAAATGGACCGTGGCAAAGTGGAAAACTGTTCTGTGGTCAGACGAATCAAAATTTGAAGTTCTTTATGGAAATCAGGGACGCCGTGTCATTCGGACTAAAGAGGAGAAGGACGACCCAAGTTGTTATCAGCGCTCAGTTCAGAAGCCTGCATCTCTGATGGTATGGGGTTGCATTAGTGCGTGTGGCATGGGCAGCTTACACATCTGGAAAGACACCATCAATGCTGAAAGGTATATCCAGGTTCTAGAGCAACATATGCTCCCATCCAGACGACGTCTCTTTCAGGGAAGACCTTGCATTTTCCAACATGACAATGCCAAACCACATACTGCATCAATTACAGCATCATGGCTGCGTAGAAGAAGGGTCCGGGTACTGAACTGGCCAGCCTGCAGTCCAGATCTTTCACCCATAGAAAACATTTGGCGCATCATAAAACAGAAGATACGACAAAAAAGACCTAAGACAGTTGAGCAACTAGAATCCTACATTAGGCAAGAATGGGTTAACATTCCTATCCCTAAACTTGAGCAACTTGTCTCCTCAGTCCCCAGACGTTTACAGACTGTTGTAAAGAGAAAAGGGGATGTCTCACAGTGGGAAACATGGCCTTGTCCCAACTTTTTTGAGATGTGTTGTCATGAAATTTAAAAATCACCTAATTTTTCTCTTTAAATGATACATTTTCTCAGTTTAAACATTTGATATGTCATCTATGTTCTATTCTGAATAAAATATGGAATTTTGAAACTTCCACATCATTGCGTTCCGTTTTTATTTACAATTTGTGCTTTGTCCCAACTTTTTTGGAATCGGGGTTGTAATATCGGACTGCGTTAAGGATCTGAATGGTCGCTATGTGATAATCAAAGGAATTTTGCAAGGTCAAAATATTGGAATGATGAATGTGTACTTTCCACCTACCCACCCAGTCACCTTCCTTACCAAAATGTTTCTGGACTTAGCTCCATTCCTTCCTAACTCCTTCTAACTGTTATTGTTGGCGGTGATTTTAACTTAATATTAAATCCGCTTATTGATAAATTTCCACATAGTAACGCGCCCCCCTCTCCTCAGGCCAACACGCTCCATGCTCCATGTGAGGAGTTTGGGCTTATTGATGCTTGGAGGTGCACCCACTCCTCTGATAAACAATATACATTTTTCTCGGCCCTGCACAAGTGTCAAACCAGGATTGATTATTTTTTTCTGCCAAGAACTGACTTGTATTTAGTTTTATCATGTGACAATTATCTCCGACCACGCAAGAGTAATTATGGACTTTAATCTCAAAACAGCGTTACATCAGTCTCGTCACTGGAGACTTAATACCATTATTCTTACAGATGAAGAATTTACTTCCAACTTCTCGACTGAACTTGGAGCATTTCTGGAAATCAATACTTCGTCGGCCAGCAACGCCTTCGTCTTATGGGAAACGTGCAAAGCTTATGCCAGAGGATTAATTATTTCGTACTCTGCAACAAAGACAGGAGAAACAAAAATCTTTAGAGAGTGAATTGATGGATAAAGAAAAAAGCATATATTGCCGCTCCATCACCACCATTGTGGCAAGAAATCACGGCAATCAGAACAGCTCTAAATTGCCTTCTTACCAGGGATGCAGAGAAGAAAATGAAATATACTAGACAGAGGTTTTATGAGCATGGAGATAAAGCAGGCAAATGTCTGGCCCCATTATGTTAAGAAGCGTGCAGAATCCCAAACTATTGCAGCTGTATCTGATAAAGATGGCCACAAGGTATACGAAAATAAACCGATAAATATCTCATCTCGTTATCTGTAGCCACTTTATCCTGTTCTACACGGTCGCAGGCAAGCTGGAGCCTATCCCAGCTGACTACAGGCGAAAGGCGGGGTACACCCTGGACAAGTCGCCAGGTCATCACAGGGCTGACACATAGACACAGACAACCATTCACACTCACATTCACACCTACGGTCAATTTAGAGTCACCAGTTAACCTAACCTGCATGTCTTTGGACTGTGGGGGAAACCGGAGCACCCGGAGGAAACCCACGCGGACACGGGGAGAACATGCAAACTCCACACAGAAAGGCCCTCGCCAGCCACGGGGCTCGAACCCGGACCTTCTTGCTGTGAGGAGACAGCGCTAACCACTACACCACCGTGCCACCTAACTGTTTTAAGAATTTTTACAAAAACCTGTACTCTTCCGAACAAGCTCCAGGGGAGAGCAACTAATGGACAATTTCTTTGCTCAACTGGATTTGCCAAAGAGCATAAGACTGCCCTTAATAGTCCCATAACTAAAACTGAAGTGATCAAAGCTATTAAAACATTACAAAATGGAAAGTCACCAGGACCTGACGGCTTCTGTTGTGAATTTTATAAACGGTTCCAAAATATTCTTGTCGATCCTCTTCTTGATATGTTCAATCACTCCTTCACTACAGGAGAATTCCCACAGACACTGAAGGAGGCCAATATATCCTTAATTTTTTAAAGAAGGGGAAGTGCTCGGACTCTTGCGGATCCTACAGGCCCATAGCCCTCCTAAATCTGGATAGGAAGCTGCTTTCTAAAATCTTGGCCTCTCGTTTAGAAAATTTCTTACCAATACTGGTGAAGGAAGACCAGACAGGTTTTGTAAGGGGTCGGAATTCAGCTACCAATGTTAGACGTTTGTTGAATTCTATCCTAGTTTTTAAGCAAAAGTCTATTAATGGTCTGGTGCTTTCTCTCGACGCAGAGAAAGCATTCGACCGAATTGAATGGTCTTTCTTACTGTATACCCTGGGTAAATTTGGGTTGGGGGAGAACTTTATAAAATGGGTCAAAATTATATATACACTAGACCACAGGCAGCAGTCTTGACTAATGGACTCGGGTCTGAATACTTCAATATTCACAGATGGTGCTTTTCCACTACCAACGCGGCCGAGTTGGGCTGAGCCATGCCGTGCTGAGTTGGGCTGAGTCGAGCTGAGTGGGGCTGTTGGAGTTGCATTTCGACTACAACCGCGCTGAACCGTGCTGGCTGGAAGTGGGTGGACACATTGGGTGGAGTTAGTGAAAGTGGGTGGAGTCACGTGATGTCGTTAGGCGGCGCAAACAGTGACATCAGTGACCTTTTAAGCAGTAGTCTCACGACCCGGATAGTAAACAATAAACATGGAGGACATGGAGTCGTTAGTGTTGCTGGTCTTGGTGCTGTGGCTTGTTGTCACCGACAACGCCAACAGATACTGGCAAGAGCGTATAGATGAGGCGAGGCGCATAATTTGTCGTAATTCTTCTTCTTCCGGGTTTACGGTGTTTACAGATGGTGGTTCCCAGCGTGCTCGCGGGGCATGTGAGGACACGCCTCCTCACCAATCAGTGCACAGGGGAGTGTCTCCTCACGCCCCTAGCCCCACTCGGCTCGGTTGGGCTCACTTCAGCTCCACTGCAAAACCGTGCGAGTTTTGGGTGCTGAGTAGGGCTGAAGTGAGCTCAGTCGTGCTGCTCTGAGGTAGTCGAAACGCAAGCTGTGTTGGGCTGAAGTGAGCTGAAAAAGGGTAGTGGAAAAGGCCCAAGAGGGGTGATGCAGGGTTGCCCTTTATCGCCCTCCTATTCGCTTTGGCCATAGAGCCACTTGCTGAGGCCATAAGAGTGACACCCACAATACGTGGTTTAGAGATTGGACAGCTGTGTCATAAAATAACCTTATACGCGGAGGATGTTTTAATCCTTCTGACCGACCCTGAAACATCTGTACCAGGTCTTACTGATGTGATGGACAGATTTAGTTGTTTCTCTGGTTATAAGATCAACCTGGCTAAATCAGAGGCTATGCCCCTTGGTACTCTTTCAACAATACCAACTGCTGTACCTTCCTTTCCTTTCAAATGGTCTCCCAATGGGTTTGTGTATTTAGGAATCTTCATCACCCCATCCTTTGATCAACTATATCAAGCCAACTTTGCACCCTTATTTTGTAAAATTAAGCAGGACCTAGAGCGATGGATGTCACTTCCTGTTTCCTGGTTAGGACGCATTGCCCTGGTCAAAATGAACGTGTTGCCTCGGTTATTGTATCCCATCCAAATGATTCCTGTTTTGTTTTCTAAAAGGGTGTTGAAGGATATAAATGGATGGCTCAGCTTTTATTTGGAACAAGCGTAGACCCAGGCTTAAGATGGCAGTATTACATCTACCAAGTTCGATGGGTGGCCTGGACTTACCTAATATTAAAATTTACCAACTTTGTGACCATTTAAGATTTGTAAACGACTGGGTTAAGGGTAAAACGTCAATCTGGATGGATATTGAGACAGCATCATCACAGTGCAGACTAAGTGACCTATTATTTTTTAAATAATTTTAAAGATAAAGCTTTTTGTGCAAATCCTGTAACAATCAATACAATAAAACGGGGGTTTTCAAAGTGTGGGAGAGTCCGCGCCCCCCCGAGAGCAAATAAACAACAGCACCCCCCCCCCCCCCCCCCTTACAATTTTTATTGTTGCTATACATGTTCCATTCGTATTTTTTAAAAAATGGTTGTTGTACACATTTTTTTCTTTTACACATTTTAAACATGAGCTTTTTTTAAAAGCTTTTTTTTACACATTTTAAACATCTGTGCTTTTTTAAAACATCTTTTTTACACATTTTAAACATCTGTGCTTTTTAAAACCTCTTTTTACACATTTTAAACATCTGTGCTTTTTAAAACCTCTTTTTACACATTTTAAACATCTGTGCTTTTTAAAACCTCTTTTTTACACATTTTAAACATCTGTGCTTTTTTAAAACCTCCTTTTTACACATTTTATACATGTGCTTTTTAAAACCTCTTTTACACATTTTAAATATCTGCTTTTAAAACCTTTTTTACACATTTTAAACATCTGTGCTTTTTAAAACCTCTTTTTTACACATTTTAAACATCTGTGCTTTTTTAAAACCTCTTTTTTACACATTGTAAACATCTGTGCTTTTTTAAAACCTTTTTTACACATTTTAAACATCTGTGCTTTTTAAAACCTCTTTTTACACATTTTAAACATCTGTGCTTTTTAAAACCTTTTTTACACATTTTAAACATCTGTGCTTTTTAAAACCTCTTTTTTACACATTTTATACATCTGTGCTTTTTAAAACATCTTGTTTTACACATTTTAAACATCTCATAGCATCGTTAGCTAGCACCTCTTAGCAGACAACACACTGCGGCAGTGGAGCATCTTCAGATCCAGTCCATGAAAATCCAAACTTTAAATAATCGTGCTCATACTTCCTTCTTTTTTTTACTTGGCTCAGACTCTGTCTCCTCACTCACTGTAGCTTTAGGTACTAAAAATCGATCCATTTTGTCTCTGGCAAAGGCTAGCTGAAGTTCGCTAAATGTCCGCAATAGTAACTTATTCTGGTTTATTTTTCCTCACGTTGCGCCCCCCCTGAAGAACTCTGGCGCCCCCTAGGGGAGGCGCGCCCCACACTTTGAAAAGCCCTGCTCTAAAAGCATGGCGGCTTGTCTGCTGTCTTGAGGGAAGATCAAATATAACATCCATTTTCACCCCAATAATAAATAATCCTGCTTTTCCCCCAGGTTCTTGGGACCGTGGTTTTCGACAATGGTCTAATAAGAATATTAAATCCCTCAGTGACCTATTCTTAGAGGATAAGCTTATGTCATTTGAACAGCTTACTAACAATTACAAATTGTCCAAACAAGATTTCTTTCGCTTTTTGCGAATAAGGCATAGCACAACCCTTATTGATCGCCCTGAAATATCCGTTGTTGAGAAAATTCTGTTTCATCAACAATTGAAAGTATCTCTGAGCTCATTTTACCATGTACAGGCTTTCGTCTAAACGGGGGAACAGGGGCGCTGCGCCCTCTTACTCTCGGCGTGTGCCCCCTTACCGACTCCGTGAAAACATCCCAGCAACACTACGTGACAATGTGTCTGATCATCAAATACGTTATAATTGCTCCAAAAATATTCCAATCATAGCAGATACACCGCCAGACGGTGCAAAAACAATCCGAATTGGCGGTTTCCAGATGGAAGCGCCATGTTGTTTAGTTGTTTACTTGTCGCGGCTGCTCTCGCGAGATTTGACATGGGTTACATACAAGGTCAGCTGACTTGTAGCGCAAGATTTCTCAAGACTGAATGACCTTTCACCCACCAGCGCGGGAGCTTTTGACAGAAGTAGCTCGCGAGTTGTTTTTGTTGACACTTGGGCATTTAAAGATGTCATCCCGCGGCACGAAACAGAAGAAAGCCAAAGACTGTCCGGGGCAGAAGATGATTACTTCTTTCTTTTTCAATGTTGACAGACAATTTGTTACAATTTCCCTCTCAGATAGCCTCAGAATGTCCCATTGGAGCATTTTTCAAAGGCTTTGCACGGCGGGGGGGGACAACCGGCACCATCTTCCCCCCCGCTTCGCTCCCTCACCATGGTGAGCGCCCTCATACTAAATTTTTCTAGAAAAAACCCTGATGTACTTAATGGTTTTTCTACTACTGCTGCGCAGGGGATCAGAGGTGTGTGGGAGAAGGAGTTGTCTGTGACCATAGATGAAGAAACGGATGTGGGAACTTGAACGCATTGTTTCTGGTCTTGTCATAAACTTCAAAGGTTGAAATTATACATGAAATGGAGAGAATTTTTCATATTAATATAGAAATGGACCCTGTGTCCCTGATTCTAGGTCTTCCAAGTGACTATTTGAAAACAGCAGTCAACAAAAGATCGTATAATATTCTAACGTTTGCAGCTAGGAAAAATATTCTTTTGCAGTGGGTCCGTGACAAGGTTCCTTCTGTCTGTGGTTGGCGCAAAATAACGTTTGAGCTGATACCTTTAGAATATCTTACCAACGTCATACATCACAGTGTAGATCAGTTCTACAGAGTATGGCGCCCATTTCTGGATTATATTGGTCCAGACCTTTCCTCCACCCTATTAAAAGGACTGCTGCGGACTTGAACGACATTCGTGTACTGCAAGACTGATTCACCACCTCTTGTATCATGCCATATGTTTATCTCTCATGTAAGAGCTGTCGTGTCGTGTCGGGTCTAGTTTTGTAGGCACTGTTTGTTGAATGGAAACAAAACTGCAATAAAAACAATGAAGAAAAAAAAAAAAAAAACAGGTACAACATTTACACAGGGAAAGTTGTGCGTGTTCAGAATCAGGTTACACACCGGCTTAAACTCATTTTCAGTATGCATCACCTGTGTCTAGTTTACACCTCCAAACCTGCCCGATTTTTATTGAGCCGCAGCCAAGACGGGATTTTTCAACAGCGTCTAGACCAAGCACTCTAAAGGTGAGTGCTTTATACAATACTTTTGAAATATCAAACAAAAACGATAAATCAAAATTCAAAAAAAAATTTTTTTAAAGTCAATTTTTTTAGGCTGGCAAACAAATTATTCGTGTAATCGTGCAAAATATCAGTCCATTACTCTTCAGAAACCTTTTATTTTTGTTCCGCGTCTTTCTCAGTTTTGTTTGGCGTAATTTATTTTGGTTGCGATTCCAGCTTTCTCGTTTGCGCTCCCTGACTTTTTGCTTGCAGTTTTGGCACAAACGTCACGTGTGGGTGGGCTGTCCAGGAACGCATTCCCATTGGCTAACTTGTGTTTGACTGACAGCTACGCTCAGCCATTCCCTACTCGGATTCTGGCGGACTGTTTGACGAGTGACCGATCCATTGACGGTAAACAAGGATGGAGTGGACTTCAGTGGCGACTATGATACTGAATTAATTCAACAAAGTGTAAATTCAATATCATAGTCGCCACTGAAGTCCACTCCATCCTTGTTTACCGTCAATGGATCGGTCACTCGCCAAACAGTCCGCCAGAATCCGAGTAGGGAATGGCTGAGCGTAGCTGTCAGTCAAACACAAGTTAGCCAATGGGAATGCATTCCTGGACAGCCCACCCACACGGGACGTTTGTGCCAAAACTGCAAGCAAAAAGTCAGGGAGCGCAAACGAGAAAGCTGGAATCGCAACCAAAATAAATTACGTCAAACAAAACCGAGAAAGACACGGAACAAAAATAAAAGGTTTCTGAAGAGTAATAGACTGATATTTTGCACGATTACACGAATAATTTGTTTGCCAGCCTAAAAAAAAAATTGACTTTTTTTAATTTTGATTTGTCGTTTTTGTTTGATATTTCAAACGTATTGTATGAACATTTTGGCACAAAATTGATTCCATAGATGAAGGCTTTTTTTTTTGTTCTGAGACTGTCGGGTGCAATACGACGCAACGTAAGGACAAAGTGATCTGAACGACACAATGGCGAGAACTGAAATGAAATAACTCTAATTGGATTTTAGTTAAATGCCATTACACTGCTGGGTGAAGAGTCCTCGTGGTAATTATTACATTACACATCACTGACAGATGTGAAGAGGAAGCAGAGGAAAGCTCCTGTCCTGAAACGGACAGAGAAAACTAATTAAAAGCGAAGCTGGAAAAACATGCTGAAGATGGAATTAGTGTTTATCACTAAAGCATGTGAGCAGCTCGGTTTAGAGCCACACACGCTTCTACATGTTGCATGTACAGCGGGCCAGAGACAAACACATGGAGAAAAAAAAAAAAGGTGTTGTGCAAAAGCGTGAAGATGCTGACATGGTAACAGGAAACACTAAAACACAGAATTTGTGAAAACGTCTTATCACATAGAACAAGCAAAACAAACTGAACAAACTTTAACCACAGAAGACAGTCGTCGTCTATACTCCCCCCCCCAATATACCAACTCTATACCAAGTTTCAAGATATTATCTGTCACATGTTTCAAGTTGTGCTGCAGGAAACCAACCCAACCTCTTTACACTGACCTCAGCAGCCCATGGCATAAGTCCACCAGACCTTTGGTCCAGGTGAGCTAAAAATTTAAATCTCACATTTTAGTATCAAAAGGCAAATATACATAATGTAATCAACACGTATACCAACTTTCAAGACCGTACCACTCATAGTTTTCAAGTTCTGCTCCGGAAACAAAACCTACCCCTAAAGACTAACCTGAGAGACTGAGTCTGAAATTGTTTCCATGGAAACATGGAAAATTTAAATTTCTCAAATTTCTTAGTATGAAAAGGCACATCTACATCACCTTGTTAACGTGTCTACCAAGTTTCAAATCCATATCATGAATAGTTTTGGATATATGCTCCGGAAACAAACATTGCTCTTAGAAACTAAATCAAAATCTATTTCTTATGTAAAAATTTGAAAAAACACTTTTTCCCCTCAAAAAATCCAAAATAGCAAAAGGTACCAGGTCACATGTTGCTTGATATGTATACAAAGTTTCATGAAGATATCTTCAGTAGTTTTAAAGATATGGCCCGGAAGTGAAAACGTGACCGGACGGACCCCGTTTCTACAGTATATCCCCCGCCAAACTTCATTTGGGCACGGGATAATAACTGACCAACAGTATTAAAGTTCACAACATTCATTCATTAAAGGAGAACTGAAGGCAAATTTTATCATCAAAATTCTATTCCTCTCATTTTATTAAATATCAGAATGCATTTCTGATCGCTATTTTGTCGCTGCTATAGCGAGTTCTGAGTGTTTGAAATATGCTCTGTAATACATCAGTCCATATGTCAAAGCAACGGCCGTAAACGAGATTCGTTGAGACCTGTGCGAGACATCATAGGACGGAAGTAAAACGTACAGCGGAAATCAAAGTGACCGACATCTGCCAACGTTATCAAAAGACGCACACGCCCTCTTTCGAATGCTGACATAATCAAGCCGGAAGTTTTGTTTGTTTTGATAGCGATCAGGAAAGTTTGAAAAAAGTCGGCAGTAATCGCCATTTAAACTCGTTTTTGTGCAATACTTCGTTTGGAAAACAGTTTTCAAAATGGCAGCACTGACACCTGGCTGACACTTCTTCACGTTTCGAAGTCTCGCGCAAGTCTCGTGAAGATCGCGCGGATAAGCGATGCCTGCCGTTGACCAAACGAACTAAATTCAACACGGCTAAAAACAGAATAGGCCGGTAAGTATTATACTTAATTGCGATTAGTTGCCGATACGAGTCACGATATAAGGTTACTAAAACCGAAAGCGTAATTGAATAACACGTTAATTAAGAAATAAAGCAAGTTTAAAAATGACTTCAGTTCTCCTTTAAAGATAAACACACATTTTATCATCGACGCGCTTGGCACAGAGCCGTCCACAGATACAAGATATGCGCTTGGGGTTTTGTGGTACAATTTTTTTTTCCCCCTCTCAGCCAACTAGGATTTTCTTTGCTTGAGAAACAACCGCTGAGCAACAACAGTCTTTGACATGAATATTTTCTGCTCTCTATTCAGCAGTGAAAAACTCGTTCAGCCCCACGGCAAAAAGTTAATCGCATTCTTATTCATGAGAAACCTTTTGCGACCGATTCATTTCCCTACACCATTCACGCCGCAGCGTGAACGACACTTTCCACAACTTTCCCCTCAACCAGGCAGTTTCACAACCAGAACGTCAAGGACGTAGTCACTCATCTGGCCTGCCATCAAAACAACCATGGCGACCAAAACATCAAACAGAACTGAAATGCGACAGGACCAACCTCCACGACAAACTGTTTACTACAGGATCAACAAAAGGACTAAACTTTGTTCCCCGAGTGAAGATCGACCCAAAACATCGATCGGAACTGAAATCAGAGAGCTTTCGGACTTGTTCCTGGTAACAGTCTGGATGGTCCATTTTTTTCCAAAAAAAAAAAAAAAGACCTGGAATACTGTTTCATCTGACCACAATACATGTTTCCACCGTGTGAGGGTCCATCCCAGACGCCTCCGAGCCTAGAGAAGTTGACGGCGCTTCTAGACACAGTTAACACAAGGCTTCCTTTTTGTACAGTAAAGTTTTAACTGGTGTTTGTGGATGTAACTCTGTATTGTAGCTTGATAAAGGTTTTCCAAAGTAATCCCAAACCCATGTGATTCTTAATGCGGTGAGGGATCATAGATCACGGGGGGTTCAGATTAGGCTTGAGCCCTTTGCCCTTTGCACACCAAAACTCCTCCAGATTCCTTGAATTGTTTAATGATCTGTATTCTGCACCATAGAGGGTGAAATATCCAAAATCACTTCCTGTCTTTCGTTGAGGAACATTGTTTGAAAATATTTAAATCATTTTCTCACGCATTTGTTGACGAACTGGAGATTCTCGGCCCATTTTTATTCCTCAAAGACTCTGGCTTTCCTGGATACTGATTTTGGACCAAATATTGGTTACAGTCAATCGTCTGTTGACTTCACCTGTTTCAAATCACATCATTATTTAATTGTTCTCATTAGTCGCCCTAAATTTCCTTAATTAACCCCGCCGACAGTAGTCGGAGGGGTTATTATTTTCACCTGCGTCAGTCTGTGTGTGTGTGTGTATCTGTCTGTCTGTCTGCAAGATATCTCAAGAACCAATGGATCGATTTGGACCAAATTTTGTACATGTGTTGCCAATCACCCAGGAAGGAAACCATTAAATTTTGGAGGTCAAAGGTCAAGGTCATGGCAGAACTTCGAAATTTTCGCCCAATGTATTTTAATAGGGAAAAGGCGGGGTTTGCACTCGTTAGTGTGTCCCTGTCTAGTTACCAGTTGTTTTGGAATGTGTTGCAGGTCTGAAATGCAGGAATGGATGTACGATATATTAACAAATGAAACTGACCAGCAAAATCTGAAATATCTTGGGTTCGTTCCACCTGCAATGAAATACAAATCAAAGTGCATTTAGAAATCATTGGTTTCTTTATTTTATTTGCATTTTCTATACCGTCCCAACGTTTTCTGACTGTAATAATCCTGTCTAGACAGACAGACTCCTCATGAACACACATCAGGATTAGTGATGAGAATAAACGCAGTGTCTTAGAATGCTGTTGTGGTTTTTGTTTTTACATGTACGTACTTGTTGCTGTGCTTTTTTTTCCCCCTCCGTCCTTATGTGTAACAGCGAGTTAACTGGAGGAATGAGGAAATAAAATGACACAACTAGTCTCCTGCAATTGTGTGCAGTCATGCCTCGACAGGAACCCTGCATGATTACAGCAATTTAAAGCTTTACTCAGATCATTCAGGCCCTCATTTAAAAAAAAAAAAAAAAACCTGTCCAGGAAAAAATGAACACGCTAGTATTATGAGTGAAATTACTGAACACTTGATTCGAAACTGAACGGAAAGGATCGTACCTGTTCTCCATCCCTGACGACACCATCGTTCTATTTTTTTTTAAGTTTAATTTTGGCTTATTTAAATTAAAAGCGACCTGGAGCGCATCTTTTTCATCAGGTTACCAGGTCAGGACATTTATTTAATGCATTAAAACAAACGGGATTCAATCATAAAACTGCGAGAAAAGGGATGGCGATTGTCGCAATATGAATATTTAATAACAGCCCATCAATAATTTACTGTTTTGTGTACAGAGACAGGAGCCCTGAAGCTCAGAACAAAAATACCTGTTAAAATACTATTAATGATTTATTATTTAATCCTATTCATCATTAGAGCAAAAAAATAAATGTTTACGATCAGATGTTTTAAATTTAGTTGTTTAACAGGAGTGTATGAGAACATTAAAGCTGGGCAATGACAGTATATAGTATTAGTATCATGATAAATAATGCTACAATACTTTGAGAGGTGATATTGGTATCGGCAGTAACAATTCATTACTAACAACTACATACTGATTGGATTAAAACATTTTTCTAAACGTTTCTTCTTTTCAGTGTTAAAACTATCTTAAAAAGGTACAATAGTCCATTTTTACATTTCTTTCTAGCACAAGTTACGTGGAAGCGCATTTACAACATGAGAAAGTACTGGCTTAAAGGATATGGGACATGGATTTTTACCTGGGTATAATTATGTATAAAGGACATAAGAAATGCCATCTAAATCACTGCAGGGCGTCAAAAATGTGAAAATCACCACATTATTCAAGTTTTTTTATACATCAGCGTAAAACAAGGATTCGTTAATGAGCTAGGTGGTCACGTGACCCATGACGCAACAAAAACTTTCCAAGGAGCCAGCGCTTGGGAATCTAATGTAAACAGGTTACCGAAATGGACACCATTGACAGTGACATTCCCGATGTTTCACAGAGGTGTGAAGTTAGACCCTATCAATTCGAACCGATAGCTGGAAATTCACATGAACATGGATCTTGTCTTTACTCTGACGGGTCAGATGATTCTGAGAGTGAGAGTTCATTCAATCCCCATGAAACTGAAAGCAGTCGGCTCGATAACACTTCCTGGTAAGTTAAAAACAATTCTGCTCAAAGGCTAATGATCTGTTGAAAGAAGTATTATTTTTGTATCATACGTTGAAAGTTCATCATAGATCTAGCTAAAGTCCGTTGCAAGCTAGTTTTTTTTTTTTGCTGATATTTTTCGAGATTGATTGAGATACAATGCTTCCAGAGTCCGAGATGAAAACATTCAAAATGGCGAAACAAGTCAGAATTATGATAATCAATAATTGATACACCCAAAATTATAATACTAATCCTTACCTCGGCTTTCAGTCGCTTAGCGCAGAGGTCTTCAACAGGGGGGTCGCGAAATCGCACCGGATCACTCATATCAACAAAAATATTCCTGCCCTGTCCCCTGGCCTCCGTGCAGGGATGCAAACAGCGCGCCTTTCGGCGGATGCCGCCTTTTTCACGGCTGAATCGCGCAGATCCGATTTTTAAAAAAAAAATAGCGATGTTGGTTCATGAGGCATGAAGTGTAAGGATGAGAGAGAGGCGGTTTGGGTCGGGAAGCTGCGCGCATTTGTGCAGCCTGGCGCAGGTGTGCGCGGCTTCCTGATTTGAACTGTTTTTTTTTCTCATCCTTATGTTTCCTGTTTCATGAATTAATATCGCTCAGTACCTGAGTATTAATGTTGAAAGAATCCTCAGTGAAATGGTCCGAACACAGTTTGTGGGAAACAGTAGGTGCAAAGTTTTTTCAACAGGTGTTCTGTAAAGTTATCCTACCTCTTGGATTTGTCCTACCAAGCCTACTGCGCATGCGCGAAGCCTACTGCGCATGCGCAGGTGAGCCCACACTTTCCTCAGCTTCGGGTCCTTGGGGAATGCAAAAAAACTTACTCCAGGGCATTTCCCATTGGAATTATTGCAACCATAAGCAGCACAATACACCATGATGTCCAATGTATGCTGTCCAATGTACGTTAAAGACTATAAAAACAATTTTCTTGTCATCCACTTCTCCATTCATCTACCCGCTTGTGCTGTGCCCGAAAGTTTTTGTGACGTATGATCACGTGACAGCGGCTCTTCCGGTTGCAAAAAATGCATATCGGAAGTCGGGCAGAAATGCCATATAATCATCACGAATATAACGATTTTGCTGAATTTAATAGATGATTTTGTATTTGTTGATGCAATTAATTCATATTTTTAATGGAAAGAAACTGATATAGCGTGCTTTTATGTTTCATGTCCCATGTCCTTTAAAGCTAGAGGTCGTCATTTTGGAGAAACCAACCACAACAAGCTAGATTTTGATCAGGGTGTCTACAGGTTTGTCCAAGTTAAATTTAAGACTTTTTCATACCATGTTCCAAAAAAAATTAAAGACCAAATCTAAAGTCATGCAAAAACGTACTCTTTTGAGGGGAAAAAAAAAAAAACTATATAATTTAATGTAACTTATTGTTCTTGTAAACGTTCACCAGAAAACACTATTCTAGTAGAAGTACTTCATTTCTTTTCCTTGACAGGCATTCACACACTCAGAACGCAATATAAGGATCGGATAAACTTTAACTATGCGACAATCAGAATGCGGTCACAACGTTTGAATCCAATGTGAAAATGTGAATGAAGTCACATATACAGAATCCAATGCAACAGGTTTTTTTTTTAATGATTATTTTCTCTGCTTGGGGAGTCACATTGTAAGCAGAATTGTTCAATTCCATCTTTGGTCAAACAACAATGCAGACAACAACAGTTAAACAATGTGAATGCACACACACCTGAAACTCCGGCTCGCTCACTTGAAAGGTATGCTCACTTGCACTTCTTAAAACACTTGGAACGATACCCGCACGCAAACAATACTATTCTCTCACATGCACGCAATAGAATATATTCTCTCTCTCTCTCTCTCACACACACACAATATTCTCTTCCATCTCGCAGATCTATCCTCTTCTCCACGACCGTTAGTGGTGGCAGCGCTGAAGTCGGATATTCGAGGCTGATGCTCGCGGCCTTTAGCAAAAGCAACATGCTTGGCGCTCTTCATACGAGAGTCTGCTGCGCTTATCCCCATTGTGCCCAACTTAAAAGTCTTCCAGCATGCTACACAGTATGCCTCGTTGGCATCTTTGGGTACAGCTTTCAGCCACCACGAGTATTTTGCATCTTGCAGCCAGTTATCATTAAATTTACATTTACCCATTGTGGCTCGGACTACCCTCCATCAACAGATCAGGCACTGAGTGGTTGTCAAGCACGCGTGTCTAGCAACCGGTGGATTCGGAGCCTGCGCGGTATAATTGTGAGCATCAAAAACGATTAAACTTTTTTCCCCATCCAAAGTGTACCACTTTAACGATATGACTGAGTAAAATCTCCATAAATGTAAGATTGAAAATTTAAGACCACGGGGTTTGAAATTTAAGACAATTTAAGGGCGTATTCACACCTACGTTGTTTGGTCCGGACCAAACGACCAAACGACCCAAATTTCCCTTGGCTCGGACCTTTTGGGTTGGTCTGAATACAAACCACCGAACTCTGGTCCGGACCAAACAAGCGGACCGAGACCGAGCTGCAAGGTCGGACTCGGTCCGGACCAAAGGAACCCTGGTGCGGACCTTTTGGAGGTGTGAAAGCAGACCGGACCTAATCCGACAGTTTTGCTTTTTTGTACCTCGGGAGCTTCCGTCGTTTGTCGAGCATTATGGGAAACAGAGTCTTGACACTCCACCGCAAAGTGCAAACACTGTTTCGGTTGTCAAAGGAACCTTACAACAGTCGCTCAGTCATTCAGACCAGTGGTAGGCTAGACTACAGAGTACAAAAAATGAGTAGGGGCAGACGTGGGCCGAGGAAGAAACGCGCACCCTTGTGGATATATGGGCAGATGTCCACATATCTGAGCTTTTGGAGAGAACACACAAAAATGCCGACGTGTTTGCTGTATTCAGTGAGAAAATGAAGGAGAAGGGGTTCACGCGCTCCCCAGAACAATGTCGGCTAAAAGTGAAGAAACTCCGTCAGACCTACATTAAAATCAGGGACATTCTTTCAAAAAGTGGCGGCACTAGCGACACAAAAAAGAAATTCAGCTATTACGATGGATAAGGCGAATATCCCGACACATACCTCCTCCGTCTTGCGTGAAGAGCCAGAACTGTCACAACATGCTGTGCGCTCATCAGCGCTATCCTCCGTAGCCGCCTTGCCCTTTGAAGTCGTCGTTGATAAATTACTTGTACAACAGCATAGTAATCGCACAATTGTGAAAACAGTAAAAACTGGAAAAAACGTATAGCTTTGATGACATTAAAAAGAATAACAGCACGGAAAGCCTCCGTGACTACTTTTGAACTTAACGCTTTGTGCGCGTGTCGTCTCTGACCAATAGCTGAACGACCTCAGGCCGCGTGGCTTTGTTGACAGATTTTGGTCCGCTTACTAAAACCAAAACGAAAAAATAAAAACATTTGGTTCGGACCAAAGCAAGTGAACTATCAAACTATCCTGGTCTGAATACACCCTACGACTAAGATATCCACTCATATACCGTGAGGAGAGGAAAACAAAATGGTGACGCACATCAGGTCAGATATAAATCACTTTATCAAATATTTATAAGAAACGGAAATAGCTAAATAAAAGAATATATTCCCCCCCCAAGTATCTCCTGTTCCACACTCCAGCCCAGTCAGTGGCGGTAATGCACCTTTAAGTTGGTTTGCCAACCACCAAAACAAAGAAGAAAATGGCGGAGCGTGTTGCTGAACCAACCGAAGATGAAATAAACACAGTAATCAAAAACAAAATCTTAAAAAAAAAAAAAAAAAAGGCAACAAAATATGGAATGAAAGTATTTGATGGAAAGAACATTTTTTTCAAGAATTATCATTGCATTTTTCACAAATTGCTCCTGTCGTTTCACCGGTTTGTTTACATTCTAGGCGGAAATGATTTTGTTAGACGTTTTGCATGAAGTTATTTATCGAATTTGCAAAAAAAAAAAGCTCCGTTTCTCAAAATCCAGTGAATGTGGATAGAATAAAATAGTTATTCCACTCAATCTCGTCGTACATGGATTATAGACAACTCAGTGCTACGCACCTCGTCAGCTATCAGCTCATGTACGACTCGATTTCGTGGAATAACTTGAATATATCACTGTAGAAATGCCTTCAAAATCGACTCTCGTACCCTTTGCAAACATGCGATTCTGAAACGTTTTGGCAAAACGAACTTTATTGATAATGAAGGAAAAAGAGAGAGTTAATCTCCAGGCAGATTTGAGACGGAGAACTACTTTAGATATTCATTCATTTAGGATTTTACTATTTGCTGACGTTTTGTTTGGCTCCTTGACGCGCTTTAAAGGGGAACTGAAGTCAGTCATTTTTAAACTTGCTTTATTTCTTAATTAACATGTTATTCACCTTATATATTGATATAACGTTTTATTAACCTTATATCGTGACTCGTATTGGCATATTATATTACATTTATCAGCCGTTTCGGTTTTTAACCATGCCGAATGGAGTTCTTTTGGTCCACGGCAGGCGTCGCTTACCGTATCCGCGCGATCTTCACGAGACTTGAAACGTGAAGTGTCAGCGCCGCCATTTTGAAAACTGTTTACACAGCAGCCAGCTCGCCATCCCGTTCCAATTTAGATTCATTTCGAGATTTGCCAGCTTCATCAGTGATGGAGTGTCAGTCCTGTGCGGTGTAGCGCGTGCACCTGAAGGCGCTGAGTGGACTCCAGCACGCGCACCGTGAACAAGGCGCACCGGAGCTCAATTAAGGAGCTGCGTTTGCCTATAGAGATCTTGCAGTCACGTGACCGGAAAGTACACAACCGCCATCTTGTCGGTCAAAAACACCGCTGAATACTGCTGCACTCGTGTACAGAATGGATCCATTTCAACCGACGGACTACACGGCTCATTTTTCTAATGAACAGATAACTAGATATATGTCTAAAATAAACGATCTACAGATTTGTGACCCTTATGGCTTACCGGACGGAGTTTTCACGACCGGATTTTGAACTGCCAGCGGAATACCCGGACGTGTATAATTACCTCATTAACTTTCCCTCGCTGTTCAGTGGTGAAGCACTGCATGCTTATAAATCTCTGGACAGTTATCTTTACAGAAATTCAGGATTTGTCAGCGACTCAGATGTGGCATCTTGTAAACAAGAATCCTCATTGGATGGGTAAGTCACTTAAGTATTGAGTATAGCACTGACCAGCCGATTATAGAATAGAATAAGGTAATTCCAGCTGTAATTCCAAATCGTCCGTCTTGTTTACATGGATCTGGCGTTGGAGAGGTAGAGGCTTGGCAGTGGAGATTTGAGTAACTGTTTTCTGAGCTTAGTCAACAGGCCGGCTCTGCAGCCTCGCTTTTGCTTCCTCTCCCGACGCCGCCTCCTTCGCTTTGCTTCCGATAACAATCCACGGAGACCCCGCTGGTCTTGCTATCTCGTCCGGAATTTTTTTTTTCTCTCGTCCGGAATGTTGTGCATGCGATGGAAATCGCTACAAACCGTCATTTTCTGCTGGAAACCAATGTCCAGCAAGTTCATACGGTTGTAGTGGATATTGAAGTCCGGTACAGACGAACAACACACAAAAATACACACAAAAAACGTGCACAGGTAGGGAGAGCTTGTAGCCGCAGCCGTTGTAGTAGAATTGTATATAGTAGGGTTTTCCAGAAGAAAAGGTAGAAGTAAAAGCAGAAGGAGAACCAGAAGGCGGAAATATGGCGTTTGACCAACAAGATGGCGTCTGTCACAATCTGGATCGGCTGTGACATCACATGCAAGTGCTCCATTTAAGGACTGTACTGATGCATTTGCATCGCGAAGTATTACGATACGCATGTATGCATTACCAAGCCTTTCTACCCGGTGTCTTGATTTCCTGTTTCACGATCCTTCTGCCTGTTTCTCGTTTTTTATCTCGCCTGCCGTTTTGGACCTTTTGCCTCACTGTCTATATATTCTGCACTTTATTAAACTGTATACTTCTGCACATACATCCGCCTCCCTCGCGTACACGACATGGAGATTATTCCATACGACTTCGAACCAACTGAGAAGAGTTAGAAAGACGACCGGATAAGGACCAGTCCGTCACGCTGGTATTTACGTCATTACTGTCGCACAATTAGGCAGGTGGTGGGTTTTCAAAATAATAAATACATGCATGTATTTTTGTAATAAATCCATATTATACGGAGCGCATTTCCCACATAATCCTCACTAAGGTAACGGACAGCACTACAAAATGGCATCCCCACTATATAGTGCCCTATATAGTGAGTAGGGAGCGATTTCGGACACAGGGAAAACTTCCGGCTTGATTACGTCAGCATTCGAAAGAGGGTGCGCGCGTCTTTTGACAACGTTGGCAGATGCTGGTCGCTTTGATTTCCGCTGTACGTTTTACTTCTGTCTTACGATGTCTCACACAGGTCTGAACGAATCTCGTTTACGGCCATTGCTTTGACATATGGACTGATGTATTACACAGCATATTTCAAACACTCAGAACTCGCTATAGCAGCGACAAAATAGCTATATTTCCTATATTTAATAAAATGAGATAAATAGAATTTTGATGATTAAAAAAAAAAAATTTGCCTTCAGTTCTCATTTAATTTTTTTTTTTTAAATTGATTGAGGTTGCAGTTTACTTTCCCGGCAGCAGGGGGCTCTGAAATTACAAAGTGGTCTTTTAAAACTTTACGATTTGGTGACTTCATAACGGGTCGTTTTACAATCAGGGTACAAAGTTTGTGTCGCAGGGGTCCAAAATTCAAATTGATTCAAACTGGTTCTTGTACCAGTTTTTAAGTGAAGGACAAGTTAAAGAACAGATTTCAGGTAATTTTTTGACGCGTGTATGGTAGTTTTGTGTAATCTGCTATAAGATGAAGACGAAGTGTAGCTTTAAGCAGGGCTGGGAGAAACAAATGAAGTGATTCTCGGAGAGGACTTTTTTTTTTTTGGACAATTCAGAATCCACTACTTCCATAGAGCTTTTAAATACAAGGCTGTAAGCTTTGTGTTAGTTGTCTCTAATATTTATGTCCCAATATCTTGACCACATTTTAGGATGAAAATAATCATTTTAGATATGTTATTTTATATTGAAAAATTAGCTGTCTCGTGCCCCTTTTCCACCAAAGCAGTTCCAGGGCTGGTTCGGGGCCAGTGCTTAGTTTGGAACCGGGTTTTCTGTTTCCACTGACAAAGAACTGGCTCTGGGGCCAGAAAAACCGGTTCCAGGCTAGCACCAACTCTCTGCTGGGCCAGAGGAAAGAACCGCTTATGTCAGCGGGGGGGCGGAGTTGTTAAGACCAACAACAATAACAAGACCGCTAAAGATCGCCATTTTTAAGTGACGAGAAGCCGCAGCTGTACAAACGCTTAGTCATCCATTATTATTGTTGTTGTTGCTGCTTCTTCCGTGTTGTTTTTGCTTCGATGTTCGCGCCAAGGTTTATGCAAACGTAGCGACGTAACTGACGTATACAGCGACGTAATGACGTGGCTCCCCTTAGCACCGCGAGCTATGGAAAAGCAAACTGGTTCTCAGCTGGCTCGCAAGTTGAATGAGTTGTGAACCAGCACCAGCACTGGCCCCGAACCAGCCCTGGAACTGATTTGGTGGAAAAGGGGTGTCGCAGAGGACATTTTTTTGACACAATTCCATACTAATTTGATCAAAATAGTCTGAAAACTTACTGGCATTCAACATTAAAACTTAACTATGTTTCCAATGATATGGAACCAAATATGTGTTTTATGGTATAAAGAATGATGTAAGTGCATCCCTTTTGGAGCTACTTGTGGTCAAAAAAGCACTTTTTCTAAATGACACGAGTAATTTTGCTAAATATAATAATAATAATAATAATAATAAGTTAAATTTATATAGCGCCTTTCAAAAAACCCAAGGACGCTTTACAATTATAGACAAGGAAAGAAAAAAGAAAATAAAAATATAATAAAAAGTCCACCAAGTAGGGGTCAGGATGTAATTCCCGTGGTGTAGCAGCCACAGTCCCACCAAAAGGCGCACGAAAACAAGTCCCACATCTCCAGCACCGCCGCCGTGACGCCGTCAGCAACATCGCTCGAACACCACGCCGTGGATCCACACAGCGAGCAGAGAAGCTCCGCCACGCAGAGCGCTGGTGTGTCCCAAACCGCCTGCACAGCCGCCGCGACGCCACCGAGCAACATCGCTCGGAACATCACGCCAAGCGTTAAAGCGCAGAGCGCTGGACAACCACGATGTAAAATGAGCAACAGGCTCACTGCAGTCCATAGCTGGGAGCGCAGGCATCGCCCACAGCGAACCAAAGCCTGGAGGGAACCGACGCCCAAAACTGGGTCCGGAGCTACACCACAACCGGCGGACAAAACACTCAAACAAACCCCAAACTACACAAACACACAGAAAAAAAATAGAAAAAGAAATAAAATAAGAGCTCCGGTGAGAAGCGGCAGCCAGAACGCGCACAACGTACTCTCAACCGGAAACAGAAACAAAAAAATATATGACATATACTGCCATACATTCACCAAAAATAACATTATCACCAATTTTTTTTTTGCATGGTAAATAGAGCTATCACAGGGCTACAATAAACAACCAAGCTTATTTAGTCAAGCCTTTTGATATTGAAGATAATAAGCGTTAAATGTGATGTTTAGCTTGCGTACCCTGATTGTAAAACAACCCAAACATGGCTTCTATGGTTGATGAAACAATATGAATATGGTATAAGTGCTGCCAATATTCCTCTGTGGAAGTAAAACATTTACGCCAAATTAAAATTCAAACGCAACTTTTGTTGAACTAAAACTGTGCGTGGCGTTTCACTTTTTTTTTTTTAAGGTGTGTGTCTAGAAGGCATGTGAACCATTACATTTTGGTTCAGGCTTGTTTTTCTCCGACACCTGGAACACTTAATAGGAGTTTCATCACACATTTCGCTCATCCATGGAGAACGGGGGGAGGGGGTATGTTACGGGTTTATTGCTCACGATAATGCTTTGATGGTTTTATGCCCCCAGTGTGCTGTCAGGACAAGAAGAGACACAGGAAGTGTGGGAAACTCGGGCAGAAGCACGACTCCGATATGATGTGATGTGTACGGAGCGACGGCGGAGTGAGACTGCGGCCTCGGCCGATTCTTAACGATGTTAAGCCTGAGAGAGAGTCATATGACTGTGGTGTGATTCTGAACCTTCACCAGCAATAAAACCCTCTCCGAAATCTAAGCTGCTTAGAGTGTGAGGGTAAATCCAAACACGCACACACTTCAAACTGATCATATATCCAAAAATAAGGAACTTTCAAAGATATAACCTGGTCAAACAGGCAGCTTCCTCCCAAATGACACCACTTTAGATAGCAATATGTAGAAATATTAGGATATTTCCATAATTACAGATTAAACAATGAATTAGGGATACACTCGGGGGGGAACGCATCACAAACAAACACTTCTTCAGTTTATCATCATCAAAATTCTATTTCTCTCATTTTATTGAATATCGGAATGTATTTTTGATCGTTATTTTGTTGCTGCTATAGCAAGTCATGAGCGTTTGAAATATGCTCTGTAATATTGTCAAAGCAACGGCCGTAAACGAGATTCGTTCAGACCTGTGCGACACATCGTAGGACGGAAGTAAAACTTACAGTGGAAATCAAAGCGATCAACATCTGCCAAAGTTCTGTGTCCGAAATCGCTCGCTCGTTCGCTACTCCCTACTCACTATATAGGGAATTACTCTATAGAGGACTATACATTGAGCTCATTGGTAAAATGAAAAAACATTTTCGGACATTAGTCCGTTGTACTGGTATTTATGTCATTACTGTCGCACAATTAAAACGTGCCAGATCAGTCGGCTGGTGGGTTTCAAAATAATAAATACATGCATGTGTTTTTGAGAGAAATCCATATTATACTGAGCGCATTTCCCACAATCAATACAAAGTGCCTGCACCTTTCAGTTCTTTTTTTTTTTTTAATCAAGGCTGAATACTCTCTTCTTTGCCGCTGCCTTTTCTCCCATCTCATCTCATCTCATTATCTCTAGCCGTTTTATCCTGTTCTACAGGGTCGCAGGCAAGCTGGAGCCTATCCCAGCTGACTACGGGCGAAAGGCGGGGTACACCCTGGACAAGTCGCCAGATCATCACAGGGCTGACACATAGACACAGACAACCATTCACACTCACATTCACACCTACGGTCAATTTAGAGTCACCAGTTAACCTAACCTGCATGTCTTTGGACTGTGGGGGAAACCGGAGCACCCAGAGGAAACCCACGCGGACACGGGGAGCACATGCAAACTCCGCACAGAAAGGCCCTCGCCGACCACGGGGCTCGAACCCGGACCTTCTTGCTGTGAGGCGACAGCGCTAACCACTACACCACCGTGCAGCCACCGGCGCTGCCTTTTATTAAATCAAATTTGAGACTTGAATTTGATTTCTTTCAGTGCGACCGCAATGCATGATGGGATACGAGTGTTTGAAATATGCTATGTAATACATCGGTCCATATGTCAAAGCAATGGCCTAATAGCAGTGACAAAATAGCTACCAAAAATACACTTGTATTCAATAAAATGAGAGAAATAGAATTTTCATGATAAAAATAAAAAAAAGTTTGCCTTCAGTTCCTCTTTAACCGAGCTCTCAGGGCCGAATCTCCTTTAAGCCTCGGTCACAACCGGCCGTACGTGCAAGAAACACACGGAGGGCGCGCGTGACGTGCTGATTTTCGAGCCGTAGACCGGCCACAGAGGTTCTTTGTCATGTCAAACAAACTCTACAGGCGCTTACGTTTTTTTCAGGTGGCAAGACAAACTTACGGCCAACGTGCGTCTTTCTCCATGAACAAAAAAAAAAAAAAACGCAGCGATTTGGGAAACGCCAAAAATCGCACGGCCAAAAAATCGTACGTCCGGTTGTGACCTAGGCTTTAGCATGTAAACTTAACACACGTTTTTGTGAGAAAGTTAAACCCTCTGTTCTGGGATTCTTGATTGAACGTTATTGAAGGGTTTCTCAAGAGGGAACTGAAGAACTGTTTGTTTGTGATGCGTTCCCCCCGAGTGTATCCCTAAATTCATTGTTTAATCTGTAATTATGGAAATATCCTAATATTTCTACATATTGCTATCTAAAGTGGTGTCATTTGGGAGGAAGCTGCCTGGTTGACCAGGTTATATCTTTGAAAGTTCCTTATTTTTGGATATATGATCAGTTTGAAGTGTGTGTGTGTTTGGATTTACCCTCACACTCTAAGCAGCTTAGGTTTCGGAGAGGGTTTTATTGCTGGTGAAGGTTCAGAATTGCTTTGGCTAGTGACCATCGTTGTCCACTTCTTTTCATGATGCATTGTGGGATACTTTGAGTGCACTAGTATATAGGGTGTAAATAATCCTCACTAAGGTTTTGGACAGCGCTACAAAATGGCGTCCTCGCTATATAGTGAGTAGGGAGCGATTTCAGACGCAGGGGTCGTCAAAAGATGAGCACGGCCTCTTTCGAATGCTGACGTAATCAAGCCGGAAGTTTTGTTTGCTTTGACAGAGATCAGGAAAGTTTGAAAAAAGTCAGCGGTAATCGTCATTTAAACTCGTTTTTTGTGCGACATTTCGTTTGGAAAACAGTTTTCAAAATGGCGGCGCCGACACCTGGCTGACACTTCTTCACGTTTCGAAGTCTCGCACAAGTCTCGTGAAGATCGTGCAGATAAGCGACGCCTGCCGTGGACCAAACGAACTAAATTCAACACGGCTAAAAACCGAACAGGCCGATAAGCGTGACGTAATATGCCAATACGAGTCACGATATAAGGTTACTAAAAGCGAAAACGTAATTGAACAACACGTTAATTAAGAAATAAAGCAAGTTTAAAAATGACTTCAGTTCCCCTTTAAGATTATGTAGAGTAGGCTGAAGCAGGACAGCCATCTTTCCTCACAGCAGCTAATGAAAGCTGCCAGGAAAGCTCAAGAACACATCACCGAGTCTCTTTCAGGAAGGCTGTTGGGACCTGCACTCACTCATGATTCATCGACATTGCCCAAAGCTAGTCGAGCTAGCAAGATATCACAGACGCACACGAGTCAACCTCAACCCCGGGGCGGTGGAATCTTCTAGACGCCTCTGTAAAACGCTGAAGTTCATAAACCAACCTAGTGATATCTAACACTTCACAAAAACCATCCACGCATCGAGAAAGCACTTAAACAATTCCGTGCAATATCATCAATAATTACAGCTGATTAAAACATTTCCATGTGTCCCATCCAGCGTATTAAGTTCTCGTTCTGCAGTACTACAGCTCTGTCCTTTGGCTCAGTTTAGCAGCTCAGGCCATCCTTAAAAAAAATCTGTTTCCTGTCCACCGGGTGAGCAAAAAAAATTTTCAGTCGGGAGGGAGGGATTTTTTTTTTTTTTACAATATGGATGGATAAGAAATCGCAATGCTGTGTTTGCTTTTTCTTTCAGTACTTTATTACAAAAGCAGACACATTTAATAAAACATGACGGTTTAATCAACTGAAACTTGTACAAAAACTTTAAGTTAGCATTTTAAAGGAACAGTCCACCATACTTCCATAATGAAATATGCTCTTACCCTGGTGCAAATCCTACACAGGATCCTGTAAGATCCTGTAGGATCTTATTTAGGAATGGGATCCTGAATAGGATCCTAAATAGGAACAGGATCCTATTTAAGATCCTGAATAGGATCCTATGTAGAAATAGGATCCTGCACAGGATTACATTCCTATTTAAGATCCTAAGTAGAAATAGGATCCTATATAAGATCCTGTGCAGGATCCTAAATAGGATCCTAGAAGGAGCCAAAATCTTGGAAGTGATAGGATCTTGAACAGGATCCTGTATAAGATCTTGAAAAAGTATCAGGATCCTGTAAAAGATCCTAAGTAGGATCCTGAATAAGATCCTAGCTCATATGCTTCAGGATCCTAAGTAGGATCTTGTAGGATCTTAAACAAGATCTTGAGTGGGATCCTGAATAAGATCCTAACTCAATTGCAGCAGCATCCTGAGTAGGATCTTGTAGGATCTTAAACAAGACCTTGAACAGAATCCTGAATAAGATCCTAACTCAACTGCAGCAGGATCCTGAGTAGGATCTTGTAGGATCTTAAACAAGACCTTGAACAGAATCCTGAATAAGATCCTAACTCGAATGCTTCAGGATCCTGAGTAGGATCTTGTAGGATCTTAAACAAGATCTTGAACAGGATCCTGAATAAGATCCTAACTCAACTGCAGCAGGATCCTGAGTAGGATCTTGTAGGATCTTAAACAAGATCTTGAACAGGATCCTAACTGGATACGAACAGGATCCTGGGTATGTTCTTGTAGGATCTTAACAAGATCCTAAGTAGGATCCTGAATAAGATCCTAACTGGATACCAACAGGATCCTGAGTAGGTTCTTGCCAAACGAATTCCCAGTACTCTGATTCAGCAAACTCAGGGTAGCATGGTGTGGCAGCGGGGGTGTGGTCAAGCGCCGGTCTGTGACAGGAGGGCGGAGTCAGGGAAGGTAAGTGGCAGAATCACTACACCTGAGAGCAATTAACCTGTTTGTGTGTCTTCCCAGTGACCGCGCCCTATATAAGGAGGGAGAGCGAGAGCGGAGGAGAGCTCTCTCCACAACCAGAAACTGGAATGTGTGCGCGTGCGTGGCTGAGAGAGAAAGCTATTCCACTGAAAAGTGAAAATAAGAGTTTTTGCGGACTCGGTCTCTGTCCTGCCGTCCTCTGTGCTCCACCCACACCTAGTGAACGTTACACATGGAAACAAGGCTTGCTAGCCCTAAATTCTTGAATAGATGGTGCATTTAAAGTTTTTTTGTGACGTTTTTTTAAACTTAAATAAAATATTCTTCTGTACAAGAGCAGAAGAGGGCTCACACATACTATATGTGATTTAGGGTTTAAATATAGCTAAATATGATGACCTTTATTTCAACAAACCATAATAATGTGAATATGGAAGACAATTTTAACTATTCCATGATATTTCAGAGTTACAGTTTTCATGAGTTTGCTTGAATAAAGTTATAAAGAGCAGTGTTCCATATTTATTCAACTATGAAACCTAGTACAATCAACCGCATGTTTGGTTGAAAAATAACCTTCATAATAATGTGATTCATCTAAAAGCCCTGGTGCAAATCCTGGCCAGGATCCTAGCAGGATCTTACCAGGATCTTGTACAGGATCTGAAATATAATCTTAAAGGATCTTGTCCAAGATCCTACAGGATCCTGTAGGATATTGTAGGATCCTGTACAAGATCCTGTAGGATATTACCAGGATCCTATAGGATCCTGTACAAGATCCTGGTTAGGATCCTACAGGATCTTGTCCAAGATCCCGGTTAGGATCCTACAGGATCTTGTCCAAGATCCTACAGGATCCTGTTCAAGATCCTGTAGGATCCTACAGGATCTTGTAGGATCTTGGACAAGATCCTTTAGGATTATATTTCAGATCCTGTACAAGATCTTGGTTAGGATCCTGGTAGGATCCTGGCCAGGATTTGCACCAGGGTATCTGAATTGAGACGAGCTGCTCCGTACCTCTCCGAGCTTTGTGCAACCTCCCAGGCAGTCAGACGCGCTGTTACTTCAGTTAGCAATGTAGCTAGGCTCAGCATGGCCAATGGTATTTTTTGGGGCTGTAGTTAGATGCGACCAAACTCTTCCGCGTTTTTCCTGTTTACATAGGTTTACATGACCAGTGATATGAAACAAGTTCAGTTACACAAATTGAAACGTGGCGATTTTCTATGCTATGGAAAGTCCGCACTATAATGACAGGCGTACTAACACCTTCTGTGCGCTTCGGCAGCGCATTGATATCTGAGCTCCGTATCAATGCGCTGTCGAAGCGCGCAGAAGGTGTTAGTACGCCATAAACCAGTCTTCTCTCGTTCAATTACGTGCTGGCATCAAAAGACACCGTTGGTTGTAAATGAAACCAAACTGAGTGGTTGGAGTGTATTTTCATACACAAATGGAGAAATGTTTGCTGAGTGTTTGTGTAGCCGCACTGCAGACCGTTGTCGTTGTTAATTTATAGCATGCTCAGCTGCGTGAATGTGTC
This sequence comes from Neoarius graeffei, assembly GCF_027579695.1. Taxonomy (NCBI): domain Eukaryota; kingdom Metazoa; phylum Chordata; class Actinopteri; order Siluriformes; family Ariidae; genus Neoarius; species Neoarius graeffei. Next base: position 96,491,198 of record NC_083574.1, on the reverse strand, counting down.
ATGCACCGAAAAGAAGAGATTTACAAGCCAGGAATGCCTCATGATGCAATACGCAAGAAAAGAAAGAAGATTTGCTGCCATTTTACTTTGTATTTGAGTAAAGTGAATAAATAAATGGTCTGTGGAAAATGCATTTAATCCTGGGAACTGCATGCACAGGAGTTTATTTTGTGCTTACTCCCCCCCGGCTGGCTACTTATTTGTCATGGCTGGCTAGTATGAGCCTTAGTGGAAAGCTCTGGGAATGCGGAAATGTCAAGTTCAATTTTAGATTTACGAACCCGAAAAAAAATGTAAAAAAAAAAAAAAAAAACGGCGTTAAAAAAAATTTCAACCGCACAAACGGCACTCACCCGGCCGGTGGACCGGAAACAGAACATTTTTTAATAAATGGCCTCATATGTAATACATAATTCAAAAATAAATAAACAGACGACAGATGGTAGGTTTGATTCACTTCCTGCTGTCGAGCTGAATCATTTTGACTCGTTCAGGAGATTCTGAACCCGATTGCGGTGTTCTCGCGCGGGAACACACGCCAACCGACACACTACACCCTGTACATGTAAAAGCACACCAAGGTTTATAAAGTCAGCATCAGGTCAAAGCGTACACAATGAGTGCATACACTCCAGCACGCTGTACTAACACAGATAAAGCCTAGAAAAGCAAAATCGGTGGACGTGTTCACCTCATGAAACTGAGCAAAATACAGCAGCGTGAGAGCGGTCACAGAGTTGAGCTTAACACCAGCAGACGACTGAAGAGAACAGAGCTACAATAATAGTCGGAAATGTTAGTTCAATTTATTACCATTAACATAACAGGTCACACAATGAGCTATGGTCATTTTAAAAAAGAAAAATCTTCACAAAACCAAAACACGTGCCATTTCCGAGGATGTGTTTTTGCCTCAGGTCTTTTCTTGCAACGAAAGATTAAAGCTGTACTGCCTTTCAGATTTTTCAAGTGAAGGTCATAAAAAGAATCCCCCCGCGACACCTAATTATTTTTGTTTAGGGACTGAAAGCTACTGAATCCGAATCACAGACTTCCAATTTTATTAGTTAAGAGAAAAATTAATGAATTTATCTCCACATGGCTGTAAATTCTCCGCTATTTTTTCCTGCTTCACCATGACCCAATTCAAGATACTACGTCATGCATCACATCACGTGATGGGCTTTCCCCGTTCACGCAAGGCATTGTGGGATACAAATTTGAAACAGGAGAGAAAAACGGAGGACGCGAGTGTGCGAATGAAACGTCAAAGACCGACTACAGTAACGGAAAGAAAAGCAAGAAGAAATGTATGTGTTATTTACCAGCTGGGAGGTCCGTATGGTGAAATACCGTGACCGAGGTCTTGAAAGTACTGAGCGAGGCCCTCTGGGCCGAGGTCAGTATTCAAGGCCGAGGTCACGGTATTTCACCATACGGACCGACCTTAAGCTGGTAAATAATATATTTTTTTCTTTACCAAATTCTAACAGAAAACGAGAGCGCCCGAAAGGGAAAACCGAGCCGAGCCGCCATTTTGAATCCTCATTCATGGCTGTAATGCAAATGGCTTCCTCCTCGGTATACAAGTGCACTTCCATGGCAGGAAAAAAAAAAAAAACTACATTTTGCCGCCTATGTAGTCCCCTATTTATACAAATAGGAGTCATTCAGGATTCAGCCATGTTTTTGCTCGGCGTTAGCAACAGTTAGAGGTTTTTATCTTTCTCCTGAAATGTTTTCTTTTATTTCTTCTTCCTCAGGGTAGTAAAACTCGCTTTCGCTGTGAACACTGTCGTTATCGCTATCCATGCTGTAAAATTAACGCTATTCTCCTGAGAAATGCGAAAATAAATGTTGACAAAAATTGCTACCATGTTGTTTGTTGTTGTTCTGAATGAGTGAGTCGCCAGAGGTCCGTAACTCGGGTTCGTATCATAGGATACAGACCCGATCGCCAGCCAATCAGAGCACAGGATTTGATGGAAACCAGACCGCGAAAAAAAATGTATGTTATGTACCGGCTGGAAGGTCCCTATGGTGAAATACCGTGACCAAGGTCTTGAAAGTACTGAGCGAGGCCCTCTGGGCCGAGGTCAGTATTCAAGGCCGAGGTCACGGTATTTCACCATACAGACTGACTTTAAGCTGGTAAATAATATATTTATTTTTTTCTTTACCAAATTCTAACAGAAAACGAGAGCGCCCGAAAGGGAAAACCGAGCCGAGCCGCCATTTTGAATCCTCATTCACGGCTGTAATGCAAATGGCTTCCTCCTCGGTATACAAGTGCACTTCCATGGCAGGGGAAAAAAAAAAACTACATTTTGCCGCCTATGTAGTCCCCTATTTATACAAAATTGAGTCATTCAGGATTCAGCCATGTTTTTGCTCAGCGTTAGCAACAGTTAGAGGTTTTTAGCTTTCTCCTGAAATGTTTTCTTTTATTTCTTCTTCCTCAGGGTAGTAAAACTCGCTTTTGCTGTGAACACTGTCGTTATCGCTATCCATGCTGTAAAATTAACGCTATTCTCCTGAGAAATGCTGGCAAACATTTATAAGATTTTTGAGAATCTTATAAAAAAAAAAAAAATGTTGACAAAAAAAATGTTGTGAACGAGCGAGTCGCCAGAGGTCTGTAACCGGGGTCTGTACCGTAGGATACAGACCCGCTCACCAGCCAATCAGAGCGCAGGATTTGGACCGCGCAAAAAAAATAAAAGACGTTATGTTATATATGAAGGAAAGGAAACGCAGGACCAACCTAATAAATATCAGCGCTCAGCGAGCACCTCGGTGTGATCAGCTGTTCGTTTAGCGACAGAATGATGGAACCATCAGTGCACGCTCAAAGGGAAACCTGTAGATGGCAGTAATGAGACACTGTGGATGCCAGCTGCCGGAAAACGCAAAAGAAAAAGGTAAACTTGTGCGCGCGCACACGGACTTCCTCGGTCTGCTTGATTGCGCAATTTCATGCACATTATTTGCTTTAATCCCCTCAAATTAAATAACTTCCCAGCCACAGAACGGCCTGATATTTTGTGAGACATTACAGAAATAAACAGATCTCACAGTGACCACATTTAAGACGGAACTAAATTTCACCGATTTTATGAAATCGAAAGGCCGTCTCGCTTTAAACATGATGTGCGTTTGGCCCAAAGTGGTCACAGTACTGAGCTCCTCATAGAGCACGACTAAAGCACTACAGGGACGCTTTCTCGTGTCTTTGTTCATCTTCATAATGATGAATTCTGACTCGCTCGCTTTGCAAAATCAGCCATGGTATATTCTGACGAGACAACAGTGTGTCAACAAGTTCAACCCTTGCCGTTAACATGTCTGGTCCGTCTTATTGCTAATTTGTACACCTGCTTTAGATACCGTGAAAATATACTTCACCTCAAAGAAAACTTTCACACATCTGACCTTGCTGTGACCTTGACCCTGTCTGGATCAAGTCCAAAATCTAATCAGTTCATCTGCCGGTTTCACTGATCACTCCTTATAAACGCTACAAACATCCAACCACTCACTTGAGATACTGTGAAAATCTCCGACAGTTGGAAGGAAAGACCGACAGTAGCACGAGATAAAATAAAAGCCACAAAACACAGCTGAGACAATTTCATGTCTGTAATTTTTTTATCAAACATTAGATTAGCTAATGGGTGGCACGGTGGTGTAGTGGTTAGCGCTGTCGCCTCACAGCAAGAAGGTCCTGGGTTCGAGCCCCGTGGCCGGCGAGGGCCTTTCTGTGTGGAGTTTGCATGTTCTCCCCGTGTCCGCGTGGGTTTCCTCCGGGTGCTCCGGTTTCCCCCACAGTCCAAAGACATGCAGGTTAGGTTAACTGGTGACTCTAATGCCGCTTTTCCACTACCAACGCGGCTGAGTTGGGCTGAGCCGTGCGGTGCTGAGTCAAGCTGAGTGGGGCTGTTGGAGTTGCATTTCGACTACAACCGCGCTGAACCGTGCTGGCTGGAAGTGGGTGGACACATTGGGTGGAGTTAGCGAAAGTGGGTGGACGTCACGTGATGCCGTTAAGCAGCGCAAACAGTGACATCAGTGACCTTTTAAGCGGGAGTCTCACGACCCGGATAGTAAACAATAAACATGGAGTTGTTAGTGTTGCTGGTCTTGGTGCTGTGGCTTGTTGTCACCGACAACGCCAACAGATACTGGCAAGAGCGTATAGATGAGGCGAGGCGCATAAGGCTTCAGAAATTCTCGTAATTCGTAATTATTCTTCTTCCGGGTTTACAGATCCCAGCGCGCTCGCGGGGCGTGTGTGGGCATGTGAGGACACTCCTCCTCACCAATCAGTGCACAGGGGAGTGTCTGCTCACGCCCCCAGCCCCACTCGGCTCGGTTTGGCTCGCTTCAGCCCCACTCCAAAACCGTGCGAGTTTTGGGGGCTGAGCAGGGCTGAAGCGAGCTGAGTCGTGCTGCTCTGAGGTAGTCGAAACGCGAGCCGTGTCGGGCTGAAGTGAGCTGAAAAAGGGTAGTGGAAAAGGGCCATAAATTGAGCGTAGGTGTGAATGTGAGTGTGAATGGTTGTCTGTGTCTATGTGTCAGCCCTGTGATGACCTGGCGACTTGTCCAGGGTGTACCCCGCCTTTCGCCCGTAGTCAGCTGGGATAGGCTCCAGCTTGCCTGCGACCCTGTAGAAGGATAAAGCGGCTAGAGATAATGAGATGATATGAGCTAATCAAGTGTACTAGTTTAAACTAGAGAGAAGTAAATGGTTAAAGATAATTGTAATTTTTTTACAATTATCTTTAACCATTTACTTCTCTCTAGCTTAAACTAGTACACTGCATTAGCTAATCTAATGTTTGATTATTAGGACTGCCTCATCCAATCGTACGTTATTTGATACACAATGGTGCAGTGGTCATCACCGTCGCCTCACAGCAAGGTTCTGGGTTCGAACCTCACGGCCGACGAGGGCCTTTCTGCACGGAGTCTGCGTGTTCTCCCCGTGTCTGCAGGAGTTTCTTCCCACTTCAAAGACATGCAGATTAGGTAAAAATTGTTGAACTTGTTGTACGCCACTCTGAATAAGAGTGTCTGATAAATGCCCGTAAAGTAATCTTGTACAATCTGGGTCATCTCACCTTCACCAGCCTTTAAAAATCAAAGCAGGCCCATTTCCTCCCACACTAAAGACGGTTTTACTACAGACATGGTCAAAGCAGCTTTATAACTTTTCAAACTGAAAAGGTCGCTCACATTTAACACTCAGAGTTCTGAGAAAACAAAAGCAGTTTCAGAGGACCAAGCCATGAAAAGGTATTTTCACTTTCGCAATAACAATGATCAATGCAATGTGTAGTAGCAGTAGTAGTAATAACAAACAGACGGAGGTTCATTTTTAAAGGTTACCATTATCAAACTTCCTCAAAGAAACAGAAAATTACGAAAATTTAATTTTTGCTAAAGTAACACCAACTCCTTAACAAACCATAATTCAGATTATTGACTTATTAGAGACAAGTGTGCAACCCCCGCCCCCACACACACACACACCTTTTTTTTGACAAAATGTCAACTCTGTTACACTGGTCAGTACAGGTACCATAGTGTCAATCTTACTCCGCTGTTCAGCTTATAATGTTGTGCACCAGTCGGTTATGTTACTACAAGATTAACAATGAAAAATCTAACAGAATTGACATTGTAACGGGATGACACGTGTGGACACCAGCAAGAAGACTGACCAGTGTAGACACCAGTAACAGGGCTGACCACCGGACAGTTATGTTACTACAGGATCAGCAATGAACAACGTAACAGAATTGACATTGTAACAGGGCCGACCACCGTAGACACTGGGAATAGGGCCGACCACCGGTCGGTTACGTTACTACAAGAACAATGAACAGTGTAACAGAATTGACATTGTAACAGGGCTGACCAGTGTAGACACCGGTAACAAGACTGACCACCGGTCGGTTATGTTACTACAGGAACAATGAACAGTGTAACAGAACTGACACTGGTAACAAGGCTGACCAGTGTAGACACCAGTAACGGGTCTGACCACCGGTTGGTTATGTTACTACAGGAACAGTGCAACAGAACTGACACTGTAACAGGGCTGACCAGTGTAGACACCAGTAACGGGGATGACCACCAGTTGGTTATGTTACTACAGGAACAGTGTAACAGAACTGACACTGTAACAGGGCTGACCAGTGTAGACACCGGTAACAAGACTGACCACCAGTCGGTTATATTACTACAGGAACAGTGTAACAGAACGGACACTGTAACAGGGCTGACCAGCGTAGACACCAGTAACGGGGATGACCATCGGTTGGTTATGTTAAGCCTAGGTCACAACCGGACGTACGATTTTTTTGGCCGTGCGATTTTTGGCGCTTCCCAAATCACTGCGTTTTTTTTGTTCATGGAGAAAGACGTGCGTTGGCCTAAGTTTGTCTTGCAACCTGAAAAAAAACGTAAGCGCCTGCAGAGTTTGTTTGACATGACAAAGAACCTCTGCGGCCAGTCTACGGCTCGAAAATCAGCACGTCACGCGCGCGCGCGCGCCCTCCGTGCGTTTCACACGTTTTTTGCAAGTACCGTAGACCGGCCGTAGGAGCACGTACGGCCGGTTGTTACCGAGGCTTTACTACAGGAACAGTGTAACAGAACTGACATTGTAACAGGGCTGACCAGTGTAGACACCGGTAACAAGACTGACCACCGGTCGGTTATGTTACTACAGGAACAGTGTAACAGAACTGACACTGGTAACAAGGCTGGCCAGTGTAGACACCAGTAACGGGGATGACCACCAGTCGGTCACGTTACTATAGGAACAATGAACAGTGTAAACAGAATTGACACTGTAACAGGGCTGACCAGTGTAGACACTGGTAATGGGGCTGACCACCGGTTGGTTATGTTACTACAGGAACAATGTAACAGAACTGACATTATAACAGGGCTGACTAGTGTAACAGGGCTGACCAGTGTAGACACTAGTAACAGGGATGACCACCGGTCGGTCATGTTACTACAGGAACAATGAACAGTGTAACAGAATTGACACTGTAACAGGGCTGCTTTGCTAGAATTTGCTCCGGATACAAACATTTCAGCCTGTGTATAAAAACAGATTTATAGGAAACCATCCTCTCCAGCCAGCTGTAATCTGCCATCTCTAAATCGAAGCGAGATGGATAAAGTGGTGCAGAAGAATGTCCAAATCCTTCTGAAAGTTTGTTGGGACACAATCCATAAAAAACCCACAAGAGAACTAACTAACACAGAAGGACGGGCAATGAGGCAGGTGGATATGCAGATCCTGCTACAACTTAAACAAGCACACAACTGAACTGGGTGCGATAACACACCAGAGAGAGAGAGAGAGAGACACACACACTCTCGTCTTGGCAGGTTGAAGTTGAGTCCACTTCCCTCTTTGTGCCAGTGTTGGAACAGAATTGCAGTAAACGCCCATGCGGGTAAAGCCCTGTGTCTTTACACAATAGGGTGCAGATTCCAAATGATATTACCACACAGCACACGTCCGTCAGCATTACACCTCACACTCCTACACATATTTCTCTGTTTATCCCACAGTCTCATGTTTTGTTTATTGGTTTTTTAATTGGCCATTTTAGCATCTGTGGCTATTTTATGGCCAAAGCAGGTAAAAATAAATATTACACAATTTAAAAAAAAAAAAAAACAATCAAACAAATAAATAAGTTTTTTTACATCAATACAAGTTAAAGTTTAAAAATTTTAAAGGTGGGACCTTAGAAAAGATGTTTACAGCATTAGCTTCTTTATAAAACTGCTGCCTTTTAATTCTCAGGACAGAACATGATGATAAAATGTGTTTAATTGATAAAGGCCTGTTGCAAAAACGACAGTGGAAGTTCACCTCCAGTCAACAAAAAAACGTGCGAGTCTAGAATGTCTAATTCTACATCTTGTATAGACTACTTGATCATGTCTAGATGAAAAAGAAAATATTAGTTTCTTCTTAACAGTGTGACATTTCTCATATTATTTACCAGCTGGGAGGTCCGTATGGTGAAATACCGTGACCAAGGTCCTGAAAGTACTGAGCGAGGCCCTCTGGGCCGAGGTCAGTATTCAAGGCCGAGGTCACAGTATTTCACCATACGGACCGACCTTAAGCTGGTAAATAATTTTTTTTTTCTTTACCAAATTCTAACAGAAAACGAGAGCGCTTGAAAGGGAAAACCGAGCCGAGCCGCCATTTTGAATCCTCATTCACGGCTGTAATGCAAATGGTTTCCTCCTCGGTACACAAGTGCACTTCCATGGCAGGAAGAAAAAAAAAAAACTACATTTTGCTGCCTATGTAGTCCCCTATTTATACAAAATTGAGTCATTCCGGATTCAGCCATGTTTTTGCTCGGCGTTAGCAACAGTTACAGGTTTTTAGCTTTCTCCTGAAATGTTTTCTTTTATTTCTTCTTCCTCAGGGTAGTAAAACTCACTTTCGCTGTGAACACTGTCGTTATCGCTATCCATGATGTGAAATTAATGCTATTCTCCTGAGAAATGCTGGCAAACATTTATAAGATTTTTGATAATCTTATAAATAAATCTTATTAAAAAAAAAATAAACGTTGACAAAAAAAAAAATGCTACGATGTTTGTTGTTGCTGTGAACAAGCGAGTTGCCAGAGGTCCGTAACCGGGGTCCGTACCGTAGGATACGGACCCACTTGCCAGCCAATCAGAGCGCAGGATTTGGAACGCGAAAAAAATTAAATTCATTATTAAGACATTCATCCCATTCAGATTGCCATTTATCAGAGATATAAGAACACAATACAGGTTTAATATCGGACGCAGGGATTTGACGCTCATTGTCTCATACCCTTTAGACCTTATATGACAAATTTAATTTTAATAACAGAGTTTAGGTTTCACAGTGGAACTACTTCCAGCTTTCAGACATTTTGGGGCCTATGGGGGGAATAGGACATGAAACTGCACTAAAGGGGGTAAAAAGGAGTTCCAGTTCTCTTAAGCAGGAGTACAGGCTCCCTCATGCCTGTGTTACCTTCTGGCTCTCTCCTTTTAGTTATGCTGTCATAGTTAGTTGCCAGAGTCCCTGCTTGTACTCGGTGCAATATGTATACTGTTCCTACTTATTCAGGTGACATTGGGCATACCTAACAACCTGTGTTTTCTTTCCCTCCCCCCCACCCCAAATCTGTCCCTCTGAGTTACATGGAGTCAACAGGAAATCTTTTGGTGGAGAGGGTGGAGACCTCGACTGGCTATCGTAGCCTGCAGGGACTCGGCCGTCAGACATTCTGTCGCATGTCCCAGACCCGGTGAAATGTAACTGAATTGTCTTGGCCAGCCCTAAGGGTCCCATCTGCATCTCATCATTGCTGAGGAGTGTGCTCCCATCACCCAATCAAGCATCCAGCCACAGCAGGTCATGATATATTTTACCATATTAACATGCCATTGTTGTGTGTTATGCCTGATGTCAAGAGACTTGTCTCTGCGAGTCTACCACACAGATTTAATACTTGTGTCATTTTTAGGGCATACCTAACAACGTGTTTTCTTTCTCCCCCTCCCCCCCCAATCTGTCCCTCTGAGTTACATGTTGATCCTGGGATTGAGATGCTGGCCTCTTCTGCCCCTCGGACCTGCTTGATCCATCCTGGTGCCCTGTGTCTGGTCGGAGTTTTATCACACCGCTCCTGTGAAGGACGGCCCCATGAGGACAGTTGATGGTTATACCTGTTAAAACTGTTAATGTTATAGTCAGGCTGTCTGTTGGTGCCCAAATGAGGATGGGTTCCCTTTTGAGTCTGGTTCCTCTCGAGGTTTCTTCCTCATGTCGTCTGAGGGAGTTTTTCCTTGCCACCATCGCCACAGGCTTGCTCATTGGGGATAGATTAGGGATAAAATTAGCTCATGTTTTAAGTCGTTCAAATTCTGTAAAGCTGCTTTGCGACAATGTTTATTGTTAAAAGCGCTATACGAATAAACTTGATTTGATTTGATACTGCGCTTCGGTCCAGCGTTTAACTGCAATATAAAAAGTTTGGTTTGCGTTTACAAATGACAGGAAGTTCTAGCTTTCTTAAACTACATTTCCCTCCCATATCTTGTTCTTTTGTATATTTGTATATGTAAATACTTAATTTAATTTATCTAGAAGTTCTATTTTCTATTCTCTGTTTATCCTGGAATTTTAATTTCCCTGAGGGAACCCTCCCAAAGGGATCAATAAAGTTCAATCGAATCGAATCTACATCGGCGCATCTGTGCGACATCACTGATGAACTGGATGTGGTTTGAAGTCCAGATTTCAGTGTGAGATCGCCTTCCATTATCAGATCAAAACCCACCAAGCAAACGTCAGAAACAAGGCTGTACACGCGAGCGAAACATCAAAAATATATCACACCACAAGACGTTTCTGACACGCAGTGAACAAACTGCCAGTAAAACAGGCGTAATGCATTTCAGAAACCATACGGGCGAGTAATGAGAATAATATAGATTTAAAATCTCAATCTGCCGCTTTAACAGCAACGTGTTCTTGATTCTAAAATCCCTGTTCTTCGCAGGACTGGAACCCAGCGTGGTGTTCTGTTTTCTGTTGCATGCCGAGATGCTTTTCTGCTCACCACGGCTGTAAAGAGTGATTATATGAATTCTATATCCTTCCTGGCTAAAAAAGAAGCTCGAACCACCTCAGATCTGTCCATTTTCTGATCTCTGACCTCTCTCATCAAGACAGAACTGTCACTCACGTGTAAACTCTAGAGAGTGTTGTGTGTGAAAACCCCAGGAGTTCATCAGTTTCTGAAATACTCAAACCTTCATGCTCATCCGGCTCAAGCCAACACCCGTACCGCAGCGAAAGTAACGCTACGTTCACACTGCAAGGCTTAATGCTCAATTCCGATTTTTTTGTGAAATCCGATTTTTTTGTGAGGTCGTTCACATTAACAAATATATGCGACTTGTATGTGATCCTCAGTATGAACGAAAAGCGACCTAAAAGTGTTCCGCATGCGCACTGCAGGATACGACGACGTCACACGCAGTGAGCATGGCCAGTGTTTACGGAAGTAAAACCGCCCGGTTGCGGTATGACTCATCCAATCTAGCTTGAATAGCTGCATCCCCCCAAATGGAAATCAGCTCCCTAACCTCTGCGTCCTTCCATTGAGAAGATTCAGAACCTTCACAGCCCGAAGCGTCCCTCGCACTGATGTCATGCGCAGGGGCGCAGATACGTTTTTTGAACTGGGGGGGACAAAGCTACCAGCAAACCAACCCCAACCCCGATATGCCTGTCAAACTTGTTGTTAGTAACCATAGCAACCAAGCTCGAGCTCGCAACCTGTGCAGTCTGCGCAGCTCAACCAACCGAATATCAGTCTTTGTTTTGTTTTATGTGAGTTGTTGCAACTATGTATACACTGCTGTGCACCTCAATAAACCGAATGGTAATCAGTCTTTTGATTTTTCCGTGAGGTTTGCCTTATGCAAAGAAAGACAGCATAGACGTTTTTTCCTCCCTATAAGTGGGGGGGACCGAACGAGGTGAATTTAAATATGACTCGTCCCCCCCTCTATCTGCGCCCGTGATTATGCGCCATGTTGTTGTAACTTTTTTTGAGAGACCCGCCGCCTACTTCAGCGCAGAATAGTGACGTTTGTGGCTTGTTGATGACGTGTAAGTCGGATGAATGCGACCTGGCGGTTCAGACTGAAGTCGCATATGAAAAGAGCGGATAGGAATCGGAATTAGGACCACATATCCAAACGGCCTGGGTCGGATTTGAAAAAATCGGATCTGTGTCGTTCATATTGTCAATAAAAGATCGGATACAGGTCACATATGGGCGAAAAGATCGGATTTGAGTCACTTCAGCCTGCAGTGTGAACGTAGCCTAAGTCACACTTCACCGTGAGATCACAATTGTTCCCGTTCGGATGTCTGAACATTAATTAGCTGAAGCTCTTGATTTGTATCTGCGTGACTTGACGCATCGTGCTGCTGTCGAGGAATCGGCTGATTAGAGAACCGCATCGAAGCGCTGCAGGTGGATGGATGGGTGTTCCTAATAAAGTGGCCAGTGAGCCCAGCTCTACTCGGAGCATTTTGGGTGAGTAGAAAACTGGAAATCAGAAAAATTGTGAACAAAATGCACAAAAAAAACCCCACAACGTTTGCTTATTTAATAGAAAGGTTTAGGATTTTTACCTATTAATCTATTCTAATAATGTCCTGCTTGGTGGCGTGACCGATCCAGACCCACTGATTACCCACAATGCCTCGCTGCTGTTTTCATGCGAATTAACGTCAGCGTAAAATTACACACCGGGTCAGTGTAAAACCTCTCCAAGCAGATCATTTAGGGCGTAATGTGCTTAGGCAGGGATAGAACGCGAACACAATAAACCAAGCTCTGGCGTCTTAATATCCCTCAGCTGCTCCTCATGTGCTCTGGGTCACGTGACCCGAGATTCCTAACAAAGACGAACGTTCAGGACTAAAAGGTTCAGACGCACATTTACAACACAATACAGGGGGAATAAAAGACTAACGTGGGAAGATCTGATAGGAGTTTACAAATGAAGTGACGGAGGTTTCACACCTGAGAAATAGCAGCAGATAAGAACGTCATCAGAAAGCCAGGAGCTAAAATTAGCTTCAGAAAACGTCAAAGCAGCAGACTGGTTTTCACCTGGAGGAACACGAGCTACTGTACGCCGACACGCACACAGGGCTGGGCAATACAACTGCTCGATGCCCATACCCTGATTAATCATGACATGATATTCCTTTTAAAAGACATCGTCGATATCGTGGTGTCTATTTTAAAAAAAAAATAATTACCAAGTCATAACGAGTAGCCAATGTGATGTCAAAATTTTACACTTAATCTATATATATATATATATATATATATATATATATATATATATATATATATTTTTAAAATTTTCTCCTTTTCATTGCTTTTTTTTGTTTCCAATAAGTTCTGATCATCAAACAGGCTCTCTCTACTGCAACACTGCTGTCTAAGGAAACATTATTAGCTCATCCGGCCGACAGGTGATGAGTTTATACCATCATGCGTTGTCCATCGTCTGTCCACCGGCGTCGTCGTCGTCTACATTTCACCAAAAAAAAATATATATATATAAATCGCTTCTTCTCTCTCAAATCTTCACTGATTTTTATTTCTTTTTGGCAGGAAGGTCAGTCTGCCCGGGGTGCATATAGATAGCTTCTACCCAAATTTGCATAACTGCAATTAATAATGAAGATATGGACTAATTAATCAATTCCTAATCGCTGCTTCTTCGTCAATTCTTCACCGATTTTGATTCTTTCTAGCATGAAGGTACGGGAACCTAGGGTGCATATAATTTCTACCCACTCGGGCCCCGTGAAGTCCAGAAGGAACGATCTAAAGTGGACTGGCTGAGAGTAGAACTGTGCAAGGTGGCCCACTTTAGATCGTTCCTTCTGGACTAGACGGGGCCGGAGTGAGCTGCGCAGTCATCGACGGTCTCGTTGTGATACCTATCGTGTATCGTAGAGATGATTATTTTTTTCTTCACATCGCTCGTCCTCTACATACAGCCTCACAATCATCATGTTCTAATAACCTGACTGAATGTTCAATCGGAATGATTAATATTCATTCACTGAGCCTGAGGCGGATAACGGTTTTAATATAAACACACGTGATTATTAAAAAATGTATATATTTTGGGGACGTAGTGGCTCAGGTGGATAAGGCGCCATACCATAAATCCAGGGACCCGGGTTCGATTCCAGCCCGAGGTCATTTCCCGAGCCCTCCCCGTCTCTCTCTCACTCATTTCCTGTCTCTACACTGTCCTATCCAATAATAAAAGGTGAAAAAAGCCCAAAAAATATCTTTTAAAAAAAAAAAAGTATATATTTTTTAAATCGCGTTAAAAATAATTTCAAACTTCAAAAGCAGAATGTAAAAACTTTGCGGCGCAGACTTGCGTCACATAAAATACTTTGTTTCGAAATCGATAAAATAAATCACAATCCCACCGTACCTCTGAATAGTTTTAGACCAAACTTCGGAGCATCTTTAGCGCTTTTTTAGTTTAACAGCAGCATTTTCTTTCATCGTTTGTAATTCTTCCTCGCTTACGGTGACAAAGCGATTGGCCGCCATTTTGCCGAGTCGCTCGACGTGATTATCGAGAAATAGCCCGAATTTCTCGACCAATCAGAGCGCGAGATTTTCTATAAACTGAAACATTTACCTGTAAAACCGCTGGGCAGCATGACGATTATAAAATAGATACGGTGATAAACAGATCAGTTGTGATACCGCAATTACAATTATCGTCATGAAATTTCTCTCACATTTTTTAAATAAAAACAATTACAGCTCTGATTAGAAGCAGGTGATCTGTTAAACTTTTTTTTTTAACAGAATCTTTAAAATTGTTAATTTATATTGTGTTTCTTAGCAGAATAATATCTGCGTAAACATTTGCACGATTATTTTCACTATCAGAATCTGCACAAGTGTCTGTGTGAGTCATGATGTGTTCCAGGTGAAAAAAGTTCTAATAGTTCAAGGAGAAGGGCGGCACGGTGGTGTAGTGGTTAGCGTTGTCGCCTCACAGCAAGAAGGTCCGGGTTCGAGCCCCGTGGCCGGCGAGGGCCTTTCTGTGTGGAGTTTGCATGTTCTCCCCGTGTCCGCGTGGGTTTCCTCCGGGTGCTCCGGTTTCCCCCACAGTCCAAAGACATGCAGGTTAGGTTAACTGGTGACTCTAAATTGAGCGTAGGTGTGAATGTGAGTGTGAATGGTTGTCTGTGTCTATGTGTCAGCCCTGTGATGACCTGGCGACTTGTCCAGGGTGTACCCCGCCTTTCGCCCGTAGTCAGCTGGGATAGGCTCCAGCTCGCCTGCGACCCTGTAGAACAGGATAAAGCGGCTAGAGATGAGATGAATTCAAGGAGAAACTTTTCACTTTATGCATTTTAATTAATTTCATGAAGTTGGATGTGGTAATATATATGTTATTTACCAGCTGGGAGGTCCGTATGGTGAAATACCGTGACCGAGGTCTTGAAAGTACTGAGCGAGGCCCTCTGGGCCGAGGTCAGTATTCAAGGCCGAGGTCACGGTATTTCACCATACGGACCGACCATAAGCTGGTAAATAATATATTTATTTTTTTCTTTACCAAATTCTAACAGAAAACGAGAGCGCCCGAAAGGGAAAACCGACCCGAGCCGCCACTTTGAATCCTCATTCACGGCTGTAATGCAAATGGGTTCCTCCTCGGTATACAAGTGCACTTCCATGGCAGGAAAACAACTACATTTTGCCGCCTATGTAGTCCCCTATTTATACAAAACTGAGTCATTCAGGATTCAGCCATGTTTTTGCTCGGCGTTAGCAACAGTTACAGGTTTTTAGCTTCCTCCTGAAATGTTTTCTTTTATTTCTTCTTCCTCAGGGTAGTAAAACTCGCTTTCACTGTGAACACTGTCGTTATCGCTATCCACGCTGTAAAATTAATGCTATTCTCCTGAGAAATGCTGGCAAACATTTATAAGATTTTTGATACTTACAAATAAATCTTATTAAAGAAAATGTTGACAAAAAATTCTACTGTGTTTGTTGTTGTTGTGAACGAGCGAGTCGCCAGAGGGCCGTAACTCGCCAGCCAATCAGAGCGCAGGATTTGATGGAAACCACATCCCGAAAAAAGAAATTATTATTATATGATACAAGCTACTTCCGGTAAAATCATGCACTCTGATTGGTTCCTTGACGGGCAGAATTTTCCCATAATGCCCGTGGGTGATGATGGACTTTCTTTCCAAGGCGCCTGCTTTCAATATCGCAGAAAACAAACAAAATGACAAAAAACAGATGAACTGGAAAGCAAAACTGAAAAAAACGACTGAAAAACAAAAAGACAAAACAAGTCACTCAAGAAATGAGCAAAAAAGATCATTCAGAAACCGCTAACCGCAATTCAGTTTTGAAACCGCTAGCCGTTTATTTTGCATGCGTGACTCAACGACGTTACAAATACGACGTGACTGAAAGAAGTGTCACACCTCATTATAATAACTGTCCATTTTAATCTTACAAACAAAAAAGCCAGATAATAAACTCCTGTTTAACCTCGCTTGCTCGTCTTTACGGGAAAATATCAGACTGAGGTCTTTTTGTACAGACCGTACGGTCAATACTTCGATCTGATATTTTGCCGTAAAGACCTTGCACTCAGTTAAAAGTAGACGGCCTTTCGATTTCATAAAATCTGTGAAATGTGGTCTTTGTGATATATGTTTATTTCTGTAATATCTCAAAATATCAGGCCATTCTGTGGCTGGGAAGTTATTTAATTTGAGCAGATTAAAGCAAATAACGTGCACGAAATGAAATCGCTCGCTTCGCGCAGTCAAGCAGACCGAGGAAGTCCATGTGAGCATGCGCGGGTTTACCACCTCCTTTTGGGTTTTACAGCAGCTGGCATCCACAGTGTTACATTACTGCCATCTACAGGTTTACCTTTGAGCGTGCACTGACAGTTCCATCATTCTGTCGCTAAACGAACAGCTGATCACACCGAGGTGCTCGCTGAGCGCCCATATTTATTAGTTTGGTCCTGCGTTTCCTTTCCTTCATATATAACATAACGTCTTTTCTTCTCGCTTTCTTTCCGTTACTGTAGTCAGTCTTTCACGTTTCGTTCGCACACTCACGTCCTCCATTTTTCTCTCCTGTTTCAAATTTGTATCCCACAATGCCTTGCGTAAATGGGGAAAGCCCACCATGTGATGTCATGCATGACGTAGTATCTTGTATTGCGTCATGGTGAAGCAGGAAAAAATAGCGGAGAATTTAGAGCCATGTGGAGATTAATTTTTTTTTAAACTAATAAAATTGGAAGTCTGATTCGAATTCAGTAGCTTTCAGTCACTAAACAAAAATAATTGGGTGTCGGGAAAATTCTTACATGACCGACACTTGAAAAACCTGAAAGGAAGTCTAACTTTAACAAGTAGTTACTAATATTTTGAGGCAGATGCAGGACAGGAATTAACCTGGGTAAAGTCAGCTCGGTGTGTGATAGGTTATTCCTTCGGATATTCAACAAAGATGTGGAACATTTGAGAGGAAAACTTTTTTTTTTTTTTTAAAGCTTTAACATTGATCATTAAATTGCAATGGATAAACTGCACGTCATTTTCGCTAACTTGCTCCTGAACCTCAGGCGAATATGTGGTCAAAAACCTTTCTTGCGTTATCCATTTATCAATCAACCTCGGATAACGTTTTGCTGACATTAATAATTAAAAATTCATTTAAAAAGCTCCTCCCCCCACAAACACTTTTCGTTCTGATGATGATGCTGAACCTCACCCCATGAAATTTGGATCACGTTACAAGTAAAGGCCAATTTATGCTGACAACCCAGTCCTCGCAGATAGCGTCGCAGACAGTGTCTGCGTAGCCCGCCCACCTTCGCAGATGCTCTGCGCGCACCTCCCAAAAATTGTGACCACCGCAGAAGCCTCGCAGACAGCGCCGCAGACAAGAGGGCTCTGATTGGTCCACTCTACATCCGCTGTACACGCACTTCCGCTTCCCAACTTTCCCGGTTTGGTTTGTGTTCACGACCGCCATTTTTAAAAACACGAGCGAAGATGGAGCAGCACGAAGAGCGGTTGATCGAGGAAGTGAGGAAGTACGGACATCTATACGACTCCAGTTCTAGTCATTATAAGTAACCGGAGGATAAACACTCCACTAACCACACCCACCAACTACTCCTAGCGATTTCGCGACTTCGCGCCCCCTTGCGTTGTGGCGGTGAATAACATCGCGCACGCCTATTACTCCCCGCTCAACGATAAATTACAACTGTCTGCGAAAAGCTATCTGCGAAAGCCTTGTCGCAAGAGCATGCAGAGGCCTTAACGTGCATAAAAACGCACGCCGATTTTACACACAACGTCCAGTTTAGGACCTTTATAAACAGTTCATTCGGAATCTGCTCACTTTTTCCAGAACATTCAAATCACAAGAGCAAGCAAAACCATGTGATAAGCACAACCTAAAGAAAAAAATCTTTGCGATATCAATATCTTGCAGATATATCTTGTGAATATCCATCACAAGAACTTCAAAACACTTTCCTGAACATGTTACACAAGAAAGAAAGAAAGAAAGAACGAAAGAAAGAACGAAAGAAAGAACGAAAGAAAGAACGAAAGAACGAACCATCACAAAAGAAAAGTCTGTCACTTCCAGGAAGCTGGCATGCTAATGGAGATGAAGCGATTAAGCACTTTCCTCAGTCAAGTGAGCTATTTTAAATCACACTGCACACGCTGGAAAATAGCCCTGGGACAACATGTTTAAATGAGTTCTGCTATAAAGCCAGTATCTCACTGGGTTGCGACAGCCTGCGACAAGTTGGAGACACAACAATTGCGATAAAACATGCGAATTAGCGACAATTTTCACTTGGAATCACACTGAATTGATATTCACATATTTTATCACAATTGTTGAACCTCCAACTAGTCGCAGGCTGTCGCAGCCCAGTGAGATACACTCGCACTTCCTGTCTCACGGAAACGGACTTGAGAAGGGTTCGCGACGGCTTTGCGACACCGGCGACGCATTTGCGGCTATTTTGAGAGAAATTTTGTCGCACTAATTTTTTGAACATGTTCGAAATTTCAGCGACGAAGGAGCGGCACTTTGCGACTCGTGCGAGGAAACTGAGAAGCCCCGCGAATGTTTCAAGACACTTTCGAAACTCTCTCGAGAATGACGTTCGCAGGCTGTCGCAGCCCAGTGAGATACACTCGCACTTCCTGTCTCACGGAAACGGACTTGAGAAGGGTTCGTGACGGCTTTGCGACACCGGCGGCGCATTTGCGGCTATTTTGAGAGAAATTTTGTCGCACTAATTTTTTGAACGTTTGAAATTTCAGCGACAAAGGAGCGACACTTCGCGACTCGTGCGAGGAAACTGAGAAGCCCCGCGAATGTTTCAAGACACTTTCAAAACTCTCTCGCGAATGAGGTTCGCAGGCTGTCGCAGCCCAGTGAGATACACTCGCACTTCCTGTCTCATGGAAACGGACTTGAGAAGGGTTCGTGGCGGCTTTGCGACACCGGCGACACATTTGCGGCTATTTTGAGAGAAATTTTGTCGCACGAATTTTTTGAACACGTTCGAAATTTCAGCGACGAAGGAGCGGCACTTTGCGACTCGTGCGAGGAAACTGAGAAGCCCCGCGAATGTTTCAAGACACTTTCAAAACTCTCTCGCGAATGAGGTTCGCAGGCTGTCGCAGCCCAGTGAGATACACTCGCACTTCCTGTCTCATGGAAACGGACTTGAGAAGGGTTCGTGGCGGCTTTGCGACACCGGCGACACATTTGCGGCTATTTTGAGAGAAATTTTGTCGCACGAATTTTTTGAACACGTTCGAAATTTCAGCGACGAAGGAGCGGCACTTTGCGACTCGTGCGAGGAAACTGAGAAGCCCCGCGAATGTTTCAAGACACTTTCGAAACTCTCTCGAGAATGACATTCGCAGGCTGTCGCAGCCCAGTGAGATACTGGCTTAACTCAGTTAGTTTGGGCTGATTTACAGAGGAGTGGGCGTTTTAGCAATGCTAACTGACTAGCTAATGCTAATCTTAACCGTCTCATTCTCACAGGTCACTATGGCAACAGATTTACAGTGTGGCTATAAGCTTACTGAGTAATTTTACTCTTGTATGAAGTTTTTTTTTTTTAATTATTAAGTGTGTGCACCAAGACAAATTCCCGTATTGCTAATTTGAGCTAATTAGCGATATCAGGCAGCAATGTTTATTTTGGAAAATGAAAAGCAACACCACAAAGAAGCTCTTACTTTCTGAAAAAAGGCTAATCTATTACGTAGTAGAAGTAGCGGCAGTGAGTTTATATAGACGTGACAAGTACAATAAATAAATAAAAACGACTCAGTAATACAGTGTTTAGGTTTCTTATAGCAGGACAGCCGTCGAATTCTGGATTCCGATTGGTCAGAAGGTGATTCGTTTTCGAAAGCAGCACGTTAACCTGATACGTTACGGTTTCTACGTCACTCACAGCAAACGTGCTACATAAACAGATTAAAAACGATGCGTAATCTGTGAAGTTTCCTGTAAGGAGACGTTTCTGGAACGTGTCTCCGTTGTCAGAGGTAAAGGTGTAGCTGGATTTTTTTTTTCCTGTCATATTCAGAACAGACGTGTTTCTTGAGATCATGACACGCTGGGATTTTCTTTGTCTGATTAACTTCGAGCAAGAGAAAAGAAAGAGAAAGGCTGATGGTGGAGGGAGTGACTTTAAACTTACTATGACGTAAGCGAGAACAGGAACTAACTTGTTTGTAATTAGGGGAGAGCGAGGACACTCAGGACGGTTTGTATTCCTGTAAATCAATTTCACCCAATCAGGTTTTCGATGACATCAGGAGTTCGATGTTGCCGTTAAGAGTAATTGACTGCCTTTGTATGGAATCAATTTTGTGCCAAAATGTTCATACAATACTTTTGAAATATCAAACAAAAACGACAAAAAATACAAAAAAAACAAGTCAATTTTTTTTAGACTGGCAAACAAATTATTGGTGTAATCGTGCAAAATATCAGTCTATTACTCTTCAGAAACCTTTTATTTTTGTTCCGCATCTTTCTCAGTTTTGTTTGCCGTAATTTATTTTGGTTGCGATTCCAGTTTTCTCGTTTGCGCTCCCTGACTTTTTGCTTGCAGTTTTGGCACAAACTTGACGTGTGGGCGGGCTGTCCAGGAATGCATTCCCATTGGCTAACTTGTGTTTGACTGACAGCTACGCTCAGCCATTCCCTACTCGGATTCTGGCGGACTGTTTGACGAGTGACCGATCCATTGACGGTAAACAAGGATGGAGTGGACTTCAGTGGCGACTATGATATTGAATTAATTCAACAAAGTGTAAATTCAATATCATAGTCGCCACTGAAGTCCACTCCATCCTTGTTTACCATCAATGGATCGGTCACTCGTCAAACAGTCCGCCAGAATCCGAGTAGGGAATGGCTGAGCGTAGCTGTCAGTCAAACACAAGTTAGCCAATGGGAATGCATTCCTGGACAGCCCGCCCACACAGGAAGTTTGTGCCAAAACTGCAAGCAAAAAGTCAGGGAGCGCAAACGAGAAAGCTGGAATCGCAACCAAAATAAATTACGTCAAACAAAACTGAGAAAGACGCGGAACAAAAATAAAAGGTTTCTGAAGAGTAATAGACTGATATTTTGCACGATTACACGAATAATTTGTTTGCCAGTCTAAAAAAATTGACTTTTTTTTTGTTTTTTTGTATTTTGATTTGTCGTTTTTGTTTGATATTTCAAAAGTATTGTATGAACATTTTGGCACAAAATTGATTCCATACCTTTGGAGCCGAAGCTGGACATTGCAGTAAGGTTTGTGTGGTTCGATATTTTATCAACTAAAATTTAAAAGTATTTTCTACTTCGCCTCCATGTCCATTCTATGGCGTCATGTACACTGGTGAATTTGAGATTTGTTAGGAATTACAGGTAGCTCAAGTTACCAGATATAGTATTATTTATCAAACTTAAATTCTGGTGAAAAAAAACTTAAGGATTTTTTTTTTCTTTTTCAAAATGGGGAGAGTTGGGACAGTTCATCATTTTACAGGTTTTTTTTTTTCTTGTGGTTTACAAATACAAAACGGTTTAAAAATGTGGGCGTGTCCCTACATGAGGGTTAATCTTATTTCCTTCCTTCTTGAAAATGGAACTGTTGTTTTGTTGAGTCAGGTTTTGGGTAAACTGACATTTCTCTATCGCTGGACCAGCACTGCATGTTCACACAGTTCATACGGGACAAGTTTACAAGATGAATAAAAAATTTAACATGTAGGATTAAGCTAGGGGTTTTATTTTTGGTCTCCGTCTCTCAACTAATGCTGCTTTTCCACTACCAACGCGGCCGAGTTGGGCTGAGCCGTGCCGTGCTGAGTTGGGCTGAGTCGGGCTGAGCGGGGCTGTTGGAGTTGCATTTCAACTACAACCGCGCTGAACCGTGCTGGCTGGAAGTGGGTGGACACATTGGGTGGAGTTAGCGAAAGTGGGTGGACGTCACGTGATGTCGTTAGGCGGTGCAAACAGTGACATCAGTGACCTTTTAAGCGGTAGTCTCACGACCCGGATAGTAAACAATAAACATGGAGTCGTTAGTGTTGCTGGTCTTGGTGCTGTGGCTTGTTGTCACCGACAACGCCAACAGATACTGGCAAGAGCGTACAGATGAGGCGAGGCGCATAAGGCTTCATAATTCTCGTAATTCGTAATTATTCTTCTTCCGGGTTTACGGTGTTTACAGATCCCAGAATGCTCGCGGGGCGTGTATGGGCATGTGAGGACACTCCTCCTCACCAATCAGTGCACAGGGGAGTGTCTGCTCACGCCCCTAGCCCCACTCGGCTCGGTTTGGCTCGCTTCAGCCCCACTCCAAAACCGTGCGAGTTTTGGGGGCTGAGCAGGGCTGAAGCGACCTGAGTCGTGCTGTTCTTAGATAGTCGAAACGCGAGCTGTGTCGGGCTGAAGTGAGCTGAAGCGAGCTGAAAAAGGGTAGTGGAAAAGGGCCAATAATGTCCTATGTCTCCCCTCAATGTCTCAAATCTCTCCTCAAGAAATAAAGGCAGAAAAAGTGAAGCTTCAAGGCCAGTATATGTCTCAAGCTGAGAAACTAACGTAGTGGTAAAAGGGTATCATAAATACTCTCTAATACAATATGAATGTGACACGACCTGCAAAGAATTTCACACAATCTACAAAAGATGAAAACTTGCCCCAGTCCCAAGCCTCCCCACTCTCCCCGAGTGTAGAGAGCCTATATTTAACAGTCATTCCACGAAATCGAGTCGTACGTGAGCTGATATCCGACAAGGCACGTAGCACCGAGTATGTATGATGAGATTAAGTGGAATAACTGTTTTATTCTATCCACATTCACTGGATTTTGAGCGAGCGTTTTTTTTCCAAATTCAATAAATAAAAACTTTATCCAAAACGTCCGACAAAATCATTTCCGCTTAGAATGTAAACAAACCGGCGAAATGACAGGAGTAATTTGTGAAAAATGCAATAATTCTTAAGAAAAAAAAAAAAACGCTTTTACCATCAAATACTTTTATTCCATATTCCGTGTACGAAAACTATACAGGGCACTATATAGTGGGGACGCCATTTTGTAGTGCTGTCCGAAACCTTAGTGAGGATTATTTACACCCTGTATACTGCACTCAAAGTATCCCACAATGCATCAGGAAAAGTAGCGTACAACGACGGTCACTAACCAAAGCAATATATCCCATCATGCATTGTGGTCGCGATGAAAGAAATCAAATTAAAAGTCTGAAATGTGATTTAATAAAAGGCAGCGGCGAAGAAGAAAGGATTCAGCCTTGATTTAAAAGAACTGAAAGCTGCAGGTACTTTGTGTTGATTAATGTTGGAAATGCGCTCAGTACAATATGGATTTATCTCAAAAACACGCATGTATTTATTATTTTAAAACCCACCAGCCGACTGATCTGGCACGTTTTAATTGTGCGACAGTAATGACGCAAATACCAGCACGACGGAGTAGTGTCCGAAAGCGTTTGTTCATTTTACCAATGAGCTCAATATATAGTCCTCTATAGAGTAATTCCCTATATAGGGAGCAGGGAGTAGTGAACAAGTGAGTGATTTCGTTGCTTTTTTTGTATTTTTGGGGTTTTCTTCTTCTTCTTCAAGGTCTTTTGGTGGTTGGCAAACCAACTTAAAGGTGCATTACTGCCACCGACTGGGCTGGAGTGTGGAACAGGAGATATTGGGGGGGGGGGGAACAAACAAAACTATATTCTTTTAGCCATTTCTGTTTCTTTTAAATACTTAATTTTTATGGGATTTTATTTTCGAGTAGTTTTTAGTTTGTCCTCGGTTGGTTCAGCAAGACGCACCGCCATTTTGTTTTTCTCTACTCATGGTATATGAGCTGATATCCTAGTAGCAGAGTAGCCAATCAGAGCATACGATTGCTCCTATCCAGTGATTGTGGATAAAATAGTACAGTATATATATCTATATCCATTCTGTCCTCGGTTGGTTCAGCAAGACGCACCGCCATTTTGTTTTTCTCTACTTATGGTATACGAGCTGATATCCTAGTAGCAGAGTAGCCAATCAGAGCACGAGACTGCTCCTATCCAGTGATTGTGGATAGAATAGTACAGTATATATATCTATATCCATTCTGTCCTCGGTTGGTTCAGCAAGACGCACCGCCATTTTGTTTTTTTCTACTCATGGTATATGAGCGGATATCCTAGTAGCAATCAGAGCACGTGACTGCTCCTATCCAGTGATTATGGATAGAATAGTACAGTATATATATATTAGGGCTGGGAATATTAACACGTTAATCGCGATTAGATTAATGTAAATTGTGATCGCGAATATTTTTTTTTAATCGCGATCAGAGTTTACCAGCATTTTCCGCACTTCTACCATCCACATGCAGCTCCTCTGGTTGTATTAATTAAACTCATTTTCGGTTAAACGCGCCATTTCAAGTTTGCTAGTCTTTTGTTCCTTCTACGCATCCGTAGGCAGCTCGAGCGGAAGCGTGTGGTTTCCATCGAGTCGTTGGCATTGGCATGGAAGGACACGCTGTTGTCTTCAGTTTAGTCCTCTTTTGTGATGGATAAGCAACGGTTTTCTGGACCTCTGAATGGTTTGTTTGAATTTAAAAAACATCCAGATGGACAAGTCGACAAGACGAGAGTAAAATGCATCCTGTGTCAAGCAGTAGCCAGTCATTCATTCTTAATACTTGTTTTCCTTTCTCTACACTCTTTTTGAAATAAAAAAAGGCCAAAAGATAAATTCTGCTTTTGTCTCTGTCTTCATTTTATTCCAATTTAAGACACAATGGTCAGAAATACTTTGCATTGTGGGTTTAACTTTAGATTCGAACGGTCTTACTGCAAAATATCAATTTTACACATGCAAAGTAAATCAAGATTAATCGCGATTAACTATGAAATTTCTGAGATTAGTTGCGATCAAGAAAATTAATCTTTTGACAGCCCTAATATATATATATATATATATATATATATATATATCCATTCTGTCCTCGGTTGGTTCAGCAAGACGCACCACCATTTTGTTTTTCTCGACTCATGGTATATGAGCTGATATCCTAGTAGCAGAGTAGCCAATCAGAGCACGCGATTGCTCCTATCCAGTGATTGTGGATAGAATTATACAGTATATCCAAGACATCATAAATAACCGATAAGGGGAATAAAACCCTCTAAGGTGTGCTGTTAGAGGAAACTAATCAACTTCAGTAACTCTGCTTCATCACAAAACACATCACTGGTTAGTTTTCTAAAACAGCACGACATTGTGCGTTTTATTCCTGACACAGCCGGCATTATTAGTGCAGAGTGTAGGTTAAAAAGTGTGAAAGAATATTGTTTGGTATTTTAACTTGTTGAAAAGTCTTGACTTGGATTAATTGTGTTGAAAATCGATTAATCGTGATACCATACGGCAAAGAAGATAAGGAAAGAGGGCCACGTGGATGATGATGATGATGAAGATGATGATGATGAAGAAGCCTGAGCTCCATCACTGAATTACTTGAACCTTTAACTGCCCTGATAATTAGTGAGAAATAGTTTTACTCTTCCGCCCATCATTGTAACTTTTACATCCGGAAAAACAAGGATACAAAGTATCTCTCTCTCTCTCTCTCTTTCTTCTTTTCTTTTTAAAAGATTCATTAATGAATGTGTTTTATCTCAGGAATAAATCTTTAGAGATGATTCACAAGCACATCAGAACATCACTAAGAAGCCTTTAAAGCTGCAGCTGGAATAAAGTTGAACTCACCAAGTGGAGAACTTTAATGTAGGTGATGTTACTGGAGAAAACAAAAACAAACGAGTCCCTCAGTAAAAATGAACCGACACTGTGCAGAAACTTTAGAATAAGTATCAAACAAACTTCAAGCCCATGCAATAATTTCCCTAAAGCTCTCTCTCTCACACACACACACACTGGAAATGACTGCGAAGTGAATCAGCACCACTTCCCGTTTACCGCACCCCTCCATGATGAATCATTTCACTGAACCGACTCTTTCGAACAAACGCGCTTGAGTGAGTCGAGCTGCGAGTTTTGATTCATTTGAATCACCATCCGGGAATCTGATCTAGAAGAAGAAGAAACCTTTATTTGTCACATGCACAGTTCAAGCACAGTGAAATTCATCCTCTGCATTTAACCCATCTGAAACAGTGAACACACGCACACACGCCAGAGCGCCCGGGGAGCAGTCAGGGGTTCGGTACCTTGCTCAAGGGCACCTCAGCCCAAGGCCGCCCCACATCAACCTAACTGCATGTCTTTGGATTGTGGGGGAAACCGGAACACCTGGAGGAAACCCACGCAGACACGGGGAGAACATGCAAACTCCACACAGAAAGGCCCTCGCCGGCTGCTGGGTTCAAACCCAGAACCTTCTTGCTGTGAGGCGACCGTGCTAACCACTACACCACCGTGCCACCTATCAGACATGTCTGCGTGGTTTGTTGGTCAACCACATAGAGTGAAGTGAAGCACCACTGTGTGTGTTTTATAATTGGTGTAAAGATTACTGTTAAGCAATTATTGGTCAGAACGGTCTCATGGCAAGAGGGTTCTGGGTTCGAACCTCAGAGCTGACTGGGGTGTTTCTGTGTGGAATTTGTATGTTCTCTTCGTATCGTACCTGTGTGAGTTTTGTCAGGGTGATCCGGTTTCCTCCGACAGTCCAAAGATATGTGGATTAAGTCAACTGGCTACACAAAATTGCCCAGAGGGTGAATATGAGTGTGGTAGGCGAAGAAGAAGAAGCCTTTATTTGTCACATGCACACTTCAAGCACAGTGAAATTCATCCTCTGCATTTAACCCATCTGAAGCAGTGAACACATGCACACACACACACACCCAGAGCAGTGGGCAGCCACACCAGAGTGCCCGGGGAGCAGTCAGGGGTTAGGTACCTTGCTCAAGGGCACCTCAGCCCAAGACCACCCCACGTCAACCTAACTGCATGTCTATGGATTGTGGGGGAAACCGGAGCACCTGGAGGAAACCCATGCAGACACGGGGAGAACATGCAAACTCCACACAGAAAGGCCCTCGCCGGCCACGGGGCTCGAACCCGGAACCTTCTTGCTGTGAGGCGACCATGCTAACCACTACACCACCATACCGCCCACAAACTGCCCAGGATGAACCCCCCCTGCCTCTCACCTGATATCAGCTGAGATTGACTCCAGCTCCTCCCAACCCACAATGGATAAGCGTTGGATAATGGATAATGAATGAAATTAGAGGGGTGGCACAGTGGTGTAGTGGTTAGCACTGTCACCTCACAGCAAGAAGGTCTAGGTTCAAGCCCCGTGGCCGGCGAGGGTCTTTCTGTGTGGAGTTTGCATGTTCTCCCCGTGTCCGCGTGGGTTTCCTCCGGGTGCTCCGGTTTCCCCCACAGTCCAAAGACATGCAGGTTAGGTTAACTGGTGACTCTAAATTGACCGTAGGTGTGAATGTGAGTGTGAATGGTTGTTTGTCTCAGCCCTGCGATAAACTGGCGACTTGTCCAGGGTGTACCCCGCCTCTCACTCATAATCAGCTGGGATAGGCTCCAGCTTGCCTGCGGCCCTGTAGGACAGGATAAGTGGCTATCGACTGGTACCAAAATCCAGAATTGTGACACCCAAAGGCATTTTTGAGACAAAGTCGGCAAACAGTCTTATTTTGTCAATTTGGGTGTGCCGAATTCAAATCTGCAATATGCCGAGCTCTATCTGACCTCTAGAGGTCATTGAACTTTGGGCCTGTAAACGCCTCAGCTGAACCCAGTTTCTCAGCTTTCTAAGGAATGAAATGTACTAAAATGATTAATGAC
Organism: Neoarius graeffei; assembly: GCF_027579695.1. NCBI lineage: Eukaryota > Metazoa > Chordata > Actinopteri > Siluriformes > Ariidae > Neoarius > Neoarius graeffei. The sequence continues at coordinate 96,463,119 of NC_083574.1, read as the reverse complement.
GTTAGCAAATGGCCTTGTTTGTTAAATGTTTGGGTGCTGAATTCATTTTTCATTTGTAAAACAACATATGACCTCTGATAACCTCAAGGTCATTAAACTTGGCCTATAGGCCTATGCATTTAACGGCATTTTTAAACCGACTTTACTCCCCCAAAAAGAATATGAACAGACAAAAAACAAATAGAAAGGAACAAATACAACATTAACTGCCAGTCCATGTACATGTGACTTACTTTTCACAATGAGAATGCCTCGGCGATCACCTTACATAACATTGCATTACATTTAGCGGTTATTGTTTATACAAAGCTACTGAAAAAAGGACAGATTCAGCAGCATACAAAATGTGGGGGCATACAGGGTATACAGGTTAATCAGGGTTAGTATAGATGAGAGTTTTTTTCTTTGTTGTTTGTTTTTTGTTTTGTTTTGTTTTAAACGGGGTAAAGCCTTTACAAAAAACTATAGGTACGGGGGCGTCATGGCTCAGGTGGCTAAGGCGCCATACCATAAATCCGGGGACCCGGGTTCGATTCCGACCCGAGGTCATTTCCCGATCCCTCCCCGTCTCTCTCTCCCACTCATTTCCTGTCCTGTCTCTACACTGTCCTATCCAATAAAGGTGAAAAAAAGCCCAAAAAATATCTTTAAAAAAAAAAACTATAGGTAATGGATGGATGGAAGAAGAAGAAGAAGAAGAGTGAAATTCCTTTCAATGGGTAGCCAAGAAGCTACACTGATTTGGACATGTAATAATTATCTCAAAACATCACATTAAAACTGGTGTCCCACTGGATTCACGGTGGGTGTCAACTACCAGCCCCAGCCTGTTTTCATTTAGGTTACATTTGTGGTTTGATTGGAATATAAATGTAGATTAAAGCATTGTGACATCATGATGACTCAAAAACTAAACCAGCACATCCAGTATTCTCATTCATGCATTTTCAGTACGTGTTTAATCCCGGTATGGGTTGCAACGGGTCCAGAATCTGTTCCAGGAACCCGAACCCTAGATCCAGTGCATCTTGGATGGAATGCCAGTCCATCACAGCACAAATGTGCCATAAAATTTGGAAGGAACCCAAATGGACATGGTGAGAACATAGACGGAAACTGCTCACAGACTGTAACCCAAGCACAGGCTCATAAGTGCTGCTCGCTGTGCCATCGTGCTTAGTCTGACTTTACCTCTGTGAGGTTGGTCACCCATTCAAAAAGAAACTAAATGAAACCGTGTACTTGGGTTTGTCATATTTGTTCATTATTGTTTGAAGCTATTTTTGTAAAAAATGAACACAAAGGATAGTTTGGTTTCAGGTTGGATGTGGTTTTAACACCATTACATGTGTTCATACTGCTGCTCAGGACAAAGTTTACACTAGCAAAACATTAATAGAGTTTGTTATGTCGAGTTTAATTTGGTGTATGTTCATGACGGTACAGCTCCAGAGTTCTCGGTGTAATCCTGAGCTCAGGTTATAGTCCATGCAGATTTTTTTTCAGGGTTTTTCCATTTCATGTTGGTTTCCTCTGGGTTTTCCAAGCCCCCCCCCCCCACCCACACACACACACACACATGCTGTTCGGCAGATCAGATACACTAAATTGCCCCTATTTGTGACTCTGTGTGTGTGTTGTGCCTTACAGTTGACTGGTTTCCCATTTAGGCTGAATTTTATCCACCACACCCAGTGTTCCCAAGAGCTTGATATGTAACTTGTCAAAAATCTATTTTCACTCAATTTCACATTTCCACCCTGACCTAGTGAACTAGCACCAGGATGTGTTTTTGATCAAGTCTCCAAACTTTCTATCAGTCGCTCTGGATCAGGGTGTCCGCTAGGCTCCGTGCTGTAAACGTAATAAAAGAAAGCAAGTTAAACTCCACCGTATATTCAAATCCATGCATAAGCCTTTTGTTAATAGTTTTTAATGAGGTAAAGGAGTAGATCTGGAGGGTCCTTGGGGATAGAGTGTTTTGGTAAACTAGGATATACCGGTACAGTGGTGCTTGAAAGTTTGTGAACCCTTTAGAATTGTCTATATTTCTGCATAAATATGACCTAAAACATCATCAGATTTTCACATAAGTCCTAAAAGTAGATAAAGAGAACCCAGTTAAACAAATGAGACAAAAATATTATACTTGGTCATTTATTTATTGAGGAAAATGATCGACTATTACATATCTATGAGTGGCAAAAGTATGTGAACCTCTAGGATTAGCAGTTAATTTGAAGGTGAAATTAGAGTCAGGTGTTTTCAATCAATGGGATGACAATCAGGTGTGAGTGGGTGCCCTGTTTTATTTAAAGAACAGGGATCTATAAAAGTCTGATCTTCACAACACATGTTTGTGGAAGTGTAACATGGCACGAACAAAGGAGATTTCTGAGGACCTCAGAAAAAGCGTTGTTGATGCTCATCAGGCTGGAAAAGGTTACAAAACCATCTTTAAAGAGTTTGGACTCCACCAATCTACAGTCAGACAGATTGTGTACAAATGGAGGAAATTCAAGACCATTGTTACCCTCCCTAGGAGTGGTCGACCAATAAAGATCACTCCAAGAGCAAGGCGTGTAATAGTCGGCGAGGCCACAAAGGACCCCAGGGTAACTTCTAAGCAACTGAAGGCCTCTCTCACATTGGCTAATGTTAATGTTCATGAGTCCACCATCAGGAGAACACTGAACAACAATGGTGTGCATGGCAGGGTTGCAAGGAGAAAGCCACTGCTCTCCAAAAAGAACATTGCTGCTCGTCTGCAGTTTGCTAAAGATCACGTGGACAAGCCAGAAGGTTATTGGAAAAATGTTTTGTGGACGGATGAGACCAAAATAGAACTTTTTGGTTTAAATGAGAAGCGTTATGTTTGGAGAAAGGAAAACACTGCATTTCAGCATAAGAACCTTATCCCATCTGTGAAACATGGTGGTGGTAGTATCATGGTTTGGGCCTGTTTTGCTGCATCTGGGCCAGGACGGCTTGCCATCATTGATGGAACAATGAATTCTGAATTATACCAGTGAATTCTAAAGGAAAATGTCAGGATATCTGTTCATGAACTGAATCTCAAGAGAAGGCGGGTCATGCAGCAAGACAACGACCCTAAGCACACAAGTCATTCTACCAAAGAATGGTTAAAGAAGAATAAAGTGAATGTTTTGGAATGGCCAAGTCAAATTCCTGACCTTAATCCAATCAAAATGTTGTGGAAGGACCTGAAGCGAGCAGTTCATGTGAGGAAACCCACCAACATCCCAGAGTTGAAGCTGTTCTGTACGGAGGAACGGGCTAAAATTCCTCCAAGCCGGTGTGCAGGACTGATCAAACATTTAGTTGCAGTTATTGCTGCACCAGATACTGAAAGCAAAGGTTCACATACTTTTGCCACTCACAGATATGCAATATTGGATCATTTTTCTCAATAAATAAATGACCAAGTATAATATTTTTGTCTCATTTGTTTAACTGGGTTCTCTTTATCTACTTTTAGGACTTGTGTGAAAATCTGATGATGTTTTAGGTCATATTTATGCAGAAATATAGAAAATTCAAAAGGGTTCACAAACTTTCAAGCACCACTGTATGGATGCTATCCCTCGGTTTGTTGACGGTGTGGTGGTTGGCTGCTTTATGTTCCGGGGCTCCCTCATGACTGTGTTACCTTCTGGCTCACCCCTTTTAGTTATGCTGTCATAGTTGGTTTTGCCAGAGTCCCTGATTACACTCAGCAGAAAATGTATAGTGTTCTTAACCATTAGGTGACAATGGGTGGACCGAACAACCCGTGTTTTTCTCTTTCTCCGTTGAGTTACATGTCAATCTTGAGACACCAGTGATGCTGACCTCTTCTACTTTTCAGACCTGCCTAATCCATCCTCACGCCCTACTTCTACAACCCCGATTCCAAAAAAGTTGGGACAAAGTACAAATTGTAAATAAAAACAGAATGCAGTGATGGGGAATTTTCAAAATTCCATTTATTCAGAATAGAACATAGATGACATATCAAATGTTTAAATTGAGAAAATGTATCATTTAAAGAGAAAAATTAGGTGATTTTAAATTTCATGACAACAACACATCTCAAAAAAGTTGGGACAAGGCCATGTTTCCCACTGTGAGACATCCCCTTTTCTCTTTACAACAGTCTGTAAACGTCTGGGGACTGAGGAGACAAGTTGCTCAAGTTTAGGGATAGGAATGTTAACCCATTCTTGTCTAATGTAGGATTCTAGTTGCTCAACTGTCTTAGGTCTTTTTTGTCGTATCTTCCGTTTTATGATGCGCCAAATGTTTTCTATGGGTGAAAGATCTGGACTGCAGGCTGGCCAGTTCAGTACCCGGACCCTTCTTCTACGCAGCCATGATGCTGTAATTGATGCAGTATGTGGTTTGGCATTGTCATGTTGGAAAATGCAAGGTCTTCCCTGAAAGAGACGTCGTCTGGATGGGAGCATATGTTGCTCTAGAACCTGGATATACCTTTCAGCATTGATGGTGTCTTTCCAGATGTGTAAGCTGCCCATGCCACATGCACTAATGCAACCCCATACCATCAGAGATGCAGGCTTCTGAACTGAGCACTGATAACAACTTGGGTTGTCCTTCTCTTTAGTCCGAATGACACGGCGTCCCTGATTTCCATAAAGAACTTCAAATTTTGATTTGTCTGACCACAGAACAGTTTTCCACTTTGCCACAGTCCATTTTAAATGAGCCTTGGCCCAGAGAAGACGTCTGCGCTTCTGGATCATGTTTAGATACGGCTTCTTCTTTGAACTATAGAGTTTTCACTGGCAACGGCGGATGGTACGGTGAATTGTGTTCACAGATAATGTTCTCTGGAAATATTCCTGAGCCCATTTTGTGATTTCCAATACAGAAGCATGCCTGTATGTGATGCAGTGCCGTCTAAGGGCCCGAAGATCACGGGCACCCAGTATGGTTTTCCGGCCTTGACCCTTACGCACAGAGATTCTTCCAGATTCTCTGAATCTTTTGATGATATTATGCACTGTAGATGATGATATGTTCAAACTCTTTGCAATTTTACACTGTCGAACTCCTTTCTGATATTGCTCCACTATTTGTCGGCGCAGAATTAGGGGGATTGGTGATCCTCTTCCCATCTTTACTTCTGAGAGCCGCTGCCACTCCAAGATGCTCTTTTTATACCCAGTCATGTTAATGACCTATTGCCAATTCAAGATTCAAGATGTTTATTTGTCATATACACAATAACAGACACAGCGGTTTATTATTGGGTAATGAAATTCTTATTTTGCAACTGCCCGACCAAACTATGCTTACCAATATAAAAAGAAATATATATATAAAATATTAAATATTAAATATAAAGTGCATATGGAATGCAAAATATAAAAGTAGAATGAAAAATGAAGATAACATTTAAAAAAAAGGAGAGGCAAACGAACAATGTGCAAACATAGAGGTAGATATACTGTGCAATGTCTTGTGCAAAATTGCTAATATAATCCGTGGTTCAAAGCCTTATAGAGGTAGATGGTGATTATAATCCGTGGTTCAAAAGCCTGATGGAAATATAGAGGTAGATGGTGATTATAATCCGTGGTTCAAAAGCCTGATGGAAATATAGAGGTAGATGGTGATTATAATCCGTGGTTCAAAAGCCTGATGGCCTGGGGGTAAAAACTGTTTGTCAGTCTAGTAGTCCTTGCTTTCACACTCCTGTAGCGTCTGCCAGATGGTCGGAGCGTGAATAGTCTGTGTTGTGGGTGTGTTTGGTCTCTGATGATGCTCTGTGCCCTTTTTGTGACCCGGGTGTTGTAAATGTCCTGTAGTGGGGGAAGGACAGCTCCACAGATGAACTGTGCCATTTTAATGACACGCTCGAGCCTTTCTGTCCTGAGTTGTGCAGTTCCCGTACCACACAGTGATGGAATTAGTCAGGACACTCTCCACTTTGCAACTGTAGAAGTTGCTGAGGAGTTTGGTGGACAGTCCAAATTTCCTCAGCTTCCTCAGGAAGAAGAGTCTCTGTTGAGCCTTCTTGATGGTCTGCTGTGTGTTGTGTGTCCAGGTGAGATCCTCACTAATGTGAGTTCCAAGGAATTTAAATGTTTTCACCCTCTCCACCTGTGTCCCGTTGATGTGTAGCGAGGCGTGCTGGTCTCTCCTCCTCTTCCTCGGGTCAATAATCATCTCCTTGGTCTTCTCAGCATTCAAAGAGAGGTTATTTTCCTGGCATCAGGAGACCAGCTGAGCCACCTCCTCCCTGTAGGCTCTCTCATCTCCGCCGGTGATCAGCCCAATGACAGTGGTGTTGTCAGCGAACTTGATGATGGAAGTGTTGCTCTGGGTGGGGGTGCAATCGTAGGTGAAGAGGGTGTACAGGAGTGGACTGAGCACACAGCCTTGGAGGGTCCCTGTGCTCACTGTCTTGGTGCCAGATGTTCTGGTACCGACTCTGACAGCCTGGGGTCTGTTTGTGAGAAAGTCCAGGACCCAGCAGCAGAGGGAGGATGTCAGTCCAAGGGTGGAGAGCTTCTCTGTCAGTCTGCTGGGGATGACGGTGTTGAAGGCTGAACTGTAGTCCACAAACAGCATTCGAATATTGGTGTCCCTGTGTTCCAGGTGTGACAAGGCTGTGTGGATGGCTGCATTGACGGCATCATCAGTTGAACGGTTCTGACGATATGCAAATTGAAGGGGGTCTGTTGTGTCTGGGATGCCCTTTTTGATGTATGACATGACTATCCTCTCAAAACACATCCTCTCAAAACACACAATTGACCTAATGAGTTGCAATTTGGTCCTCCAGCTGTTCCTTTTTTGTACCTTTAACTTTTCCAGCCTCTTATTGCCCCTGTCCCAACTTTTTTGAGATGTGTTGCTGTCATGAAATTTCAAATGAGCCAATATTTGGCATGAAATTTCAAAATGTCTCACTTTCGACATTTGATATGTTGTCTATGTTCTATTGTGAATACAATATCAGTTTTTGAGATTTGTAAATTATTGCATTCCGTTTTTATTTACAATTTGTACTTTGTCCCAACTTTTTTGGAATCGGGGTTGTAGCTGAAGTCTCATCGCATCGCTCCTGTGGAGGACGGCCCCATATGGACAGTCAAAAGTCGCACTTACCATAGATGACACCTCTGGACACTTAGTTTTGCTATGATGCTTGAGGACTTCAATCACCATGATAACTTTAGGACTGCAGTTGTCATGAGCAGTTTTACACTTTAGTCTCCATCAGTGAACAGTTTATAACTTCAACAAAACAGACTTCATGTTAAAACTATAATGAATTTCCTGGTTACACAGTTATACTTTGTGACTCTATAGGACACTGTTATAGAAGCTAGTTATTTATAATCACGCTATCTGTTGTCACCCAGATGAGGATGGGTTCCTCTTGAAGTTTCTCCTTCAAGTCGTCTGAGGGAGTTTTTCTTCAACACCATTGCCACAGGCTTGATTATCAGGGATAAAATCAGCTCATCTTTAATTTTCTGTAAAGCTGCTTTAGCTGGGTTCTTGCCCAAACTGGTAACCGCATCATCAGTTTTTCTTTGGCTAATCAGATACAAAGTACACAACCACACAGTGTAGTGGCTGCTGCTTTATGTCCCGGGGCCCCTCATGCCTGTGTTACCTTCTGGCTCTCCCCTTTTAGTTATGCTGTCATAGTTAGTTGCCGGAGTCCCTGCTTGTACTCAGTGCAAAATGTATACTGTTCCTACTTATTCAGGTGATATTGGGCATACCTAACAACCTGTGTTTTCTCTCTCTTCTCCCCCCCACCCCCATATCTGTCCCTCTGAGTTACATGTCAGTCCTGAGATCGAGATGCTGATCTCTTCTGCTCCTCGGACCTGCCTGATCCATACTGGTGCCCTGTGTCTGGTTGGAGTCTCATCGCATCGCTCCTGTGGAGGACGGCCCCATGTGGACAGTTGGGGGTCACGCCTGGAGGACGCTTTGGACTGGACACTTACAGTAATGCTTTTGTGGCTGGGGACTGCAGTTGACTTGCTGACTTTGGGACTGCGGTTGTCATGAACAGTTTTGCACTCGGGTTTCCGTCGGTGGGGGGTTTATAGCATCAACGAAGCTGACTTTATGTTCGGACTGTTAATGTTATAGTCATGTTGTCTGTTGTTGCCCAAATGAGGATGGGTTCCCTTTTGAGTCTGGTTCCTCTTGAGGTTTCTTCCTCATGTCATCTGAGGGAGTTTTTCCTTGCCACCGTCGCCACAGGCTTGCTCATTGGGGATAGATTAGGGATAAAATTAGCTCATATTTTAAGTCGTTCAAATTCTGTAAAGCTGCTTTGCGACAATGTTTATTGTAAAAACCGCTATACAAATAAACTTGACTTGACTTGCCAGAACAGTTGGGGGTTAGGTGCCTTACTAGCACCTTACTCAAGGGCACTTTAGCCAGTCCTGCTGGTCCATGGAATTGAACCAGGTCCCAAAGCTGTTTCTCTAACCATTAGGCCATGGCGTCAATGTCTGTTGTTAAAAGCGCTATACAAATAAACTTGACATGCCAATTATTTAGAAGAAGAAACCTTTATTTGTCACATGCACACTTCAAGCACAGTGAAATTCATCCTCTGCATTTAACCCATCTGAAGCAGTGAACACACACACACACAGAGCAGTGGGCAGCTACACCAGAGCGCCCGGGGAGCAGTCAGGGGTTCGGTACCTTGCTCAAGGGCACCTCAGCCCAAGACCACCCCACGTTAACCTAACTGCATGTCTTTGGATTGTGGGGGAAACCGGAGCACCCTGAGGAAACCCACGCAGACACGGGGAGAACATGCAAACTCCACACAGAAAGGCCGCCGCTGGGCTCGAACCCAGAACCTTCTTGCTGTGAGGTGACAGCGCTAACCACTACACCACCGACTTATGATTTGAAGTCGATCAAGTAACAATTTCCCAGCTTGGGATTAATCTATCTATCTATTTTAACGAATACCAAATTTCTCGTGTGAACACTTGCACGAAAGATTTACACATCAATCCGATCCGATCCAGCTTGATAAATGAGGCCCAACAGTCTAATCAATAACAACATATTGAAACAAGATGCAAGAATTAAAAGAGAATCAGATCTTTTTTTTTAATTCACAATAAAACTATTTGTAGTAGTAGTCATTCTTGTGAGGAGACTGAGTCACTTGGATTCATTTACAAATTGCTTATCTTTTTATCCTGTCTACTTTATCATTTATTTAAAATCTAGAATGAAGAAGAAGAAGAAAGTAATGGTGGTGATGATGATGGTGGTGACGATGATGGCAGTGACGACGATGATGGTGGTGACGGTGATGGCGGTGGTGATGATGATGTGGTGGTGATGACAATGATGGCGGTGATGATGATGTGGCGGTGATGACAATGATGGCGTTGACGACGATGATGATGGTGGTGACGGTGATGGCGGTGGTGATGATGATGTGGTGGTGATGACAATGATGGCGGTGATGATGATGTGGCGGTGATGACGATGATGTGGTGGTGATGACAATGATGGCGGTGATGATGATGTGGCGGTGATGACGATGATGGCGGTGATGACGATGATGGTGGTGGTGGTTCCTCTTTTGACCTCTCCTCCTCCTTCCTCTCCTCCAGTCACTTGTCCATGTTATTTTGTCCTTTATTTTCAGCCTCAGCTTTCTTTCCTTCACTTGTGTTCCTCCTGTGAGACTCGAACATGGGTCTGTAGATATAAATTCCTCCTCCAACTCCAACCAGAGTCGCAAAGGCGATCTGATTAAACGGTATCCGTCTGGGAATCATGGCTTTCACCTGACAGGAAGCACTCACATCACAGTTTCCGGGTTTAATGCTCTAGAGAGAGAAAGCAGAGGTTTATGAACTGAAACACAATCCAGAGCTTCTCTCCTCAGCTCCAACACTCTGCTAGTCAACTGACTCCCACAGCTAGCATACAGGCTAACCAAGAAAAAGCCTTAACATTCAACACTTCCGGGTTCGCCATTACTGTTCACACACTCACCCAGGGTTTCCTCAGAAAACAGCGCTGATTTATTTCACTCTGTCAAATAACACAAAGCGGTTTATTCCTTCATTCATTAATACAAAGCTAGCTGCCTTGCTAGCTTAGCCCCTCTGGGTGCGTCTCAAACCGTGTCTCAGACAGTGCAGTGTTCAAGTGCTCCCACCTTCCAGGGGAAAGTCGCCGCTAGGAGTCGCCAGATGCTGTAAAATACTTATTTGCATAATAATAATGATCACTGGCATATCAGATTACACATTAGGGGACATTCTGAAGGACTATTTTCACTTCGAAGATTATAAAACACACTAGAATAGAGTTTTAGAGTTTTATCACAGCAGAAAATAATAGATTGTAATTTATTTTATAAATAAATGATAAGGCTACTTATAGAAAGCTATCTTTGGTCATGGGATCACAACCTGAAGTTTAACGCATTTACAAAATACTATGCTTTCTATCAAGAACGCAAACAAAATGAAGTGACAGTGAGTCGTTATAAAGGGAACAGTGGTGGTAGGTGATTGATCGTAGAGAACAGTGGTGGTGGTCAGGGATTGGTTGTTGGAAACAATGGTGGTCAGTGATTGGTTGTTGAGAACAGTGGTGGTCATTGATTGGTTGTAGGGAACAATGGTGGTCAGTGATTGGTTGTTGAGAACAAATGTGATTGGTGATTGATCGTAGAGAATGGTGGTGGTCAGTGATTGGTCGTTGAGAACAATGGTGGTCAGTGATTGATCATAGGGAACAATGGTGGTTAGTGCTTGATCGTAGGGAACAATGGTGGTCAGTGATTGGTTGTTGGGAACAATGGTGGTCAGTGATTGATCGTAGTGAACAATGGTGGTCAGTGATTGGTCGTTGAGAAAAATGGTGATCAGTGAATGGTTGTTGAGAATAGAGGTCTGCGCGGGCCGGATTTTTCAGTCCCACTCCCGCCCGCGCCCGCATTGTGCAGTCCCGCTCCCACCCGCTCCCGCAAAGAATTATGATTTTCAGTCCCGCTCCCGCCCGCGCCTGCCATATTTTGTCCTGCTCCCGCCCGCAAATCCCGCATGATGCAGACGTTCGCATTATTTCTCACGAAAGTTCTTGTCTTGACACAGCGTGATGGTGCCCCGCCCCCTACTTTGAGTGGATTTGAGCATAAATATCTACAGCTCACGTTCACGTTTGTTATTTACCTTGTTTCTGAATTCGGAATGTTGAAATGGCAACATGTAGACCTAATAATAATAATTATTTAAGTAGGCTAATCATTTAAGTATGCGCTCTCCCGTGGTGCGTCTCCTATGAATAATTAGTGTGAAAGGAGAGATGGATCGCACTCTTGAACTTATTCTTTTAGTTACATTTCTTTTCAGTTGTTTTTAGCAGCAGAAGGAGACAAACGTTTCGGCTGTTGCCTTCGTCAGTGTCTCTAATAATAATAATAATAATAATAATAATAATAATAATAAAAAACAATAAAAAAAGACAGGCGAGCACGTAATTCCAAGTGGAAATTTGGTATATTTATTGTTCAGCCATACAAAATATTAGGCTAACCCAGTTTACATTTGTAAAGCATTTCTAACTAGAATATCCTATAGAATACCCTATAAGCATAGCATATATAAATGTTATAACAAAACACAGTCCTAGCCTACAACAACAAAAAATTGACAGTATAGGCTACTGTAGCCATTATAGGGCTATGGTTGCACATTTCTAAAACTATTTGGGCTTGAGCCTCCGTGCAAGTGTTAAACTCAATATAACATAGCTGACCTTGTTTGAATATGAATAAGAAAAATGAGAAAATCAAACGCAGGTAAACGAAACAACTAAGCCTATTGCTTAGGCTATCGGGTTCTTTGAACAGCTATGGAGAAACAGCAAATTGTTCACTGTTGAGGGCTTCAACATACTGCACCTTTCCTCCAGTATGCAACCACATATGCTGAACGCGCGCTCGGATGGTGCGCTGGAACCTGGAATGGCCAGTACATGCCGTGCCGAGATCTCAAACATGGAAGAGGAAAGGAATTGGAAACGTACGAGAGTTATTTATCCTCTCCTGGATCAGAATCAGAATTCTGATGACCAGCTCATCTAAGGTGTCATTAAGGCATCATGTTAGTGTGGGTCACTGGAGGCTGGGTGTGAACGGCGAGTCATTAGAGTGATCAAAGGATTGCCCGTTAGGGTGATCAATGGCAATCTGACTCTCTCTGCAAATTTAGGCATCTTAAAATGTTTTTATTAATGCCAAATAAAATATCCAGCACAAATTATATATGAGACATAAATTAATAATTTATAAATTTTATTTTAAACATGTTTTTAGTTAGCGGGACTGCAGCTTATCACCTCTCCCGCCCGCGCCCGCATTGTGCACTCCCGCTCCCGCCCGTGCCCGCAATGAGCTTTCAAAATTTGTCCCACGCCGCACTGCTTTGCGGCGGGTCCCACGGGACTCCCGCGGGAGTGCAGGGCTCTAGTTGAGAACAATGGTGGTCAGTGAGTTGTCATTGAGAAAAATGGTGGTCAGTGATTGGCTGTAGGGAACAATGGTGGTCAGTGATTGGTCATTGAGAACAATGGTGGTCAGAGATTGGTTGTTGGGAACAATGGTGGTCAGTGATTGGTTGTTGAGAACAATGGTGGTCAGTGATTGGTTATTGGGAATAATGGTGGTCAGTGAGTTGTTGTTTGCGTGAACCTGCTCTCTCAACTCATCTATCAGCAGCTGTGATGTGAGCTGGAGAACCGAATCGAGTTCAGGACAGTTGCTAACATTTGTTAAAAAAATCACTAGATTTGTCACTAGGTTCTTTTTTGAATTACTCTAAGTACTGTGTCATGCTATTATAGAAAAATAATCAAGAATGGGGTGGTGTGGGTGATAATAATTCTGCTTTATTACCCCAAAGTATATTCCCATTACAGCACATCTCAAAGTGTTTTATTCCTCTTATACCACAGAAATTTGCAAACAATTGCATTTTTTTTATTCATTAAAGAATGAAACCTCATATGTTTTATCAATTTCTTATTAAATTTAACTATGTGGAATGTCTGCATAACAAATTATCACATTTTCTCATATGCACTATTTCCACTTGTGTGGTTTTGTATGTGTGCCTTTTTTTAAATGCATTATATTATTTGTATACATCATTTTTGCATTTTATTTGTATTTATTTCATGTGTTTATGTTTACACCGAGGGTCTGAGAGAAATGGTATTTCAGTCCCGTCTAGGTCCTGTACATGTGGCAGAATCAACAATAAAATGACCTTGACTTGACTTGATGACATTACAGCAGCTATAAACAGTCGCAGCTTATCATAGCGAGAAACCATAAACACCTCCGTCCTGAAAAATGTTGCAAAATGTAAAGTTATATATATTAGTCATTTACCAGCTGGGAGGTCCGTATGGTGAAATACCGTGACCGAGGCCTTGAAAGTACTGAGCGAGGCCCTCTGGGCTGAGGTCAGTATTCAAGGCAAGGTAAGGCAAGTTTATTTATATAGCACATTTCATACACAGTGGCAGTTCAATGTGCTTTACAGAAGTAAAAGCAAAACAGTAAACAATAGAAAATAAAATTACATAAAATAAATGGGGAAGAAAAATAATAAGAATTAAACAATAGTAGAAATAAAATAATACAATGAAGTAAAAATTCAGTTAAAAAAACAGCAGAATAAAATAGAATAAAAGTTAAGTAAAGTTTAAAACATGCAGAGACTGTAAAAGTTAAGAAAGTTTAACACATGTAAAGATGACAATATTAATCAGTTAGCAGAAAGCATCTGAGAACAGCTTGGTCTTTAGTCTAGATTTGAAGCTGCCAACAGCAGGAGCATTTTTGATGTCCTCTGGCAGTTGGTTCCATAGCTGTACTGCATAGTAGCTAAAAGCTGCTTCACCATACTTTGTTTTAACAACAGGTTTTACCAGTAAATTTTGCTGCTGCGATCTGATAGATCTGATTGGGTTAGGCCGCTGCAACATATCAGAGAGGTAATTGGGCCCTGTACCATTTAGAGATTTGTACACCAGCAGCAATGCTTTAAAGTCAATTCTGTAGCTTACTGGAAGCCAGTGAAGGGACCTTAGAATTGGAGTAATGTGCTCTGTTCTTTTTGTTCATGTGAGAACCCTAGCTGCTGCATTTTGAACCAGCTGAAGTCGTTTGATGGTCTTTTTTGGCAGGCCTGTGAAAAGGCCATTGCAGTAATCAACCCTACTAGAGATGAAGGCATGTATAAGTTTTTCCAGATCATTTTTTGACATAAGTCCTCTTAGTTTGGAAATGTTTTTTAGGTGATAAAATGCCGTTTTAGTGATTGCTTTCATGTGACTGTCAAAGTTTAGCTCGCTGTCAATGAAAACACCAAGATTTTTAACCATATCTTTTGTTTTAATCCCCTTTGTGTCAAGAATAGTGGTAATCCTGAGTCTTTCATCTTTTTTCCCCAAATAGAATTACTTCTCTTTTATCTGTGTTCAGCTGAAGAAAATTTTGTGACATCCAGTTGTTGATTTGGTCGATACACTGGTAGAGACACTCAAGGGGGGCATAATCATTAGGTGATAGAGCAAAATAAATTTGGGTGTCATCTGCATAGCAGTGATACAAAATTGAGTTGTTCTTGATAATTTGTCCAAGTGGGAGCATATAAAGGTTGAATAGTAATTGTCCAAGAATCGACCCCTGGGGAACACCACAGGTCAAGGACATTGATGTTGAGGTACAATTTCCCATGGTAACAAAGAAACTTCTATCTTTTAAGTATGATTTTAACCAATCAATAACTTTACCAGTCAACCCAACCCAGTGTTCAAGTCGATATAGCAGTATGTTGTGATCAACAGTATCAAAAGCTGCACTGAGGTCCAGTAACACCAGGACCGATGTTTTGCTTGCATCAGTATTAAGACGTATGTCATTTATAACTTTAATCAGCGCTGTTTCAGTGCTATGATTGGCACGAAATCCTGACTGAAAGTTATCAAAACAGCTGTTTGATATCAAGAAGGCAGTTAATTGATTGAAGACAATTTTTTTCAAGGATTTTCCCGATGAATGGTAGATTTGATATTGGCCTGTAGTTGTTTAATACTGAAGCATCCAGATTATTCTTTTTAAGTAGGGGCTTTACAACGGCTTTTTTCAGGGACACAGGAACAATGCCAGTCTCTAGG
The DNA here is from genome assembly GCF_027579695.1 of Neoarius graeffei. NCBI lineage: Eukaryota > Metazoa > Chordata > Actinopteri > Siluriformes > Ariidae > Neoarius > Neoarius graeffei. The sequence goes on along the minus strand of NC_083574.1, from coordinate 96,447,882 downwards.
GATGTATTTATGATCTGAAGCACATCTGTAATTATAAGGTGAAGAACAGACTTAAAAAAGTTGGTGGGCAGAATGTCCAATTCAGATGTTGAGGAACTGAGATTTTGAACAGTTTTTTCAAGAGTCTCGTAATCAATTAAACAAAATTCTGACATTGTGTTGAAGTTGTCTGTCTGTGTCACTGGTGATTGCAGCTTTTCAATTCATGGCCGAGGTGACGGTATTTCACCATACAGACCGACCTTAAGCTGGTAAATAATATATTTATTTTTTTCTTTACCAAATTCTAACAGAAAACGAGAGCGCTCGAAAGGGAAAACCGAGCCGAGCTACCATTTTGAATCCTCATTCACGGCTGTAATGCAAATGGCTTCTTCCTCAGTATACAAGTGCACTTCCATGGCAGGAAAAAAAAAACTACATTTTGCCGCCTATGTAGTGCCCTATTTATACAAAATTGGGTCATTCAGGATTCAGCCATGTTTTTGCTCGGCGTTAGCAACAGTTAGAGGTTTTTAGCTTTCTCCTGAAATGTTTTCTTTTATTTCTTCTTCCTCAGGGTAGTAAAACTCGCTTTCGCTGTGAACACTGTCGTTATCGCGATCCATGCTGTAAAATTAATGCTATTCTCCTGAGAAATGCGAAAATAAATGTTGACAAAAAATTGCTACTATGTTTGTTGTTGGCGGCACGGTGGTGTAGTGGTTAGTGCTGTCGCCTCATAGCAAGAGGGTCCTGGGTTCGAGCCCCATGGCCGATGAGGGCCTTTCTGTGCGGAGTTTGCATGTTCTCCCCGTGTCCGCGTGGGTTTCCTCCGGGTGCTCCGGTTTCCCCCACAGTCCAAAGACATGCAGGTTAGGTTAACTGGTGACTCTAAATTGACCGTAGGTGTGAGTGTGAATGGTTATCTGTGTCTATGTGTCAGCCCTGTGATGACCTGGCGACTTGTCCAGGGTGTACCCTGCCTTTCGCCCGTAGTCAGCTGGGATAGGCTCCAGCTTGCCTGCGACCCTGTAGAAGGATAAAGCGGCTAGAGATAATGAGATGAGATGTTTGTTGTTCTTGTGAACGAGCGAGTCGCCAGAGGTCCGTAACCGGGGTCCATACCGTAGGATACGGACCCACTCGCCAGCCAATCAGAGCACAGGATTTGATGGAAACTGGACCGCGAAAAAAATAATGTCATTTATTACAATTAATACTCAAATATTGTTGGATATTGTAATTCTTGTCAAGTTGCTGTGGTATAAGAGGAATAAAACATTCTGGGGTGTGCTGTTATGGGAAAATAATCGACTTCAGGGTTTTTCCATTTCATCACACCGCCCCATCGTTGATTATTTTCCTAAAATGAGTGTTTTGTAACTTAATTCTTGTCAGATTGTGTGTAAATTTAGCATTTTCTGGAATAGATTATCATCTTAGGTTATGTCAAGCACCACGTTTAATTAACGACTAATTGGGTCGTAATTTTTGCAATCTTAAATCTCAGTTTACATTCGGACTATTTCACCTTCAAACCAGTTTCAGCCTTAAAATGAGCAAAACTCATCAAGCTCGAGTGAACTGAAGCGTCGATTTGAAACGCACCCTTCCATGCAATGACGAAAGGTCGCACGTGCACGTAACTACGGCAAGTCAATATGGACAAAAAGCTCAACACTAATCATCTATAATAAAATATTACTGCGTTAATTTAATTACAGTGCGCATATATTCTACAAATAATGTTTAAAATCAACGTAAACATATCTGAAGTCTGTATCTTGAACACGGGCTGTGACGTCAGGACCCAAACACGGAAGTAAGCTGTTGCTCAGGCAACCACCTTTCCACCGTCACAGCCTTTGCGATTAGTCCCGCCTCCTGCGCTTTGATTGGTTTAGAGTTTATACTTTGAACTGATTGGCGTGAGTTTTGACCACTAGCCAATCGTGCATCATTGGCCTAGCCAATCCCAGCAAGGAGGTGGGGCTTGGTGGAGGTCGGTTGTGATTCTGAAAATAATAGCGCGGTTGTTTCTAACAGAGCTGCAGAAAACACGCTTCATGTGCGAGTGATCTGAAGATGAGCTTTAAAGTCGGCTATGGAAAGACTTCGTGCTCGCCGTTTACTGCCTTTTGGTTCTTCAAGTTCAGCGGAAGCCGTCAAACTCAGGACCCGGAAATCAA